>NW_010296138.1:45848-59747 GCF_000700745.2 Antrostomus carolinensis
GTCTCTGTTGTGCAATCTGTTTTCACAATATCAGTTAAATTTGAGTTAGTGAATTCCACTTCAGCTTTTGCTACTACCACTACTATATCCATGGTATCTGGGAAATGACTTAGACACATCTCTGGAAAACAGCATGGGTCCAGTGCTTCCAAAAGGCCAAAGTCAATACGTTCATGTGTTAGATACATGTGCCAGGGTAGCCATCCCAGCTGCACAACACATGATGTGTCAACTGCTTTACATAGGGTGGGTCAGGAAGAGGCTCATTAAAGAGAAATGCTACAGCTCTGCTTGCAACATCTCTGCACCCTTGTCCAGTTTTACACTAAAAAAAATTTACACTGCTTTAAGAAAAGGGTTACTCTGGATGGAGATTGAAACCTGTAGAGAAGAGCCAGAGGGACTGTGTCTGGTATGTCGGATACAGATCAATCACCCATCTTTCATATCATTGAGGGAACAGCGTACATTCTTCTGATTTAACTTTTTCTATAATAATAATTATAACAAATTATTCTGATTAACAAATTCAGACTATCTTACATAGGGGATGAAAGACAAGAGAGCTTCTTCTCCCTGAGGATGCTTTGCAGTGAGGGAGTCTCAGCCGGACAATTTCCTCTGACCTGAATTTCTCTCCTGTGTGGAAAAAGGCTGTGATGCTGCTCCCTTAAGGCATGCAGAATCTAATTTCCACTGAAAACATTCAGGGAGTTAGGTACATAAATACACTTCAAATTCATCCTCCTTATAAACAAGACCTAAACTTTGAGATGGCTTTCTGCGTAAAAGCATGTGGCACCTCTTGGATAAGAAGGGCAATGAGACAGCACATTTTGCAGAGTAAGGAGCCAAAGTGTGGCATTTCTGGGCAGCATGAACTTGCATCTGTGGCCACATTTTTTTGGTGCATCTGCTGGGAAACAGTGCTGGAGGGGACTGAGTTACATCACTTCTTTGGTTACTGAATTGTCACCATCATTACAGACATTCTCCTCCGTGGACCTGAAAGCTGTTCCTGAACAAGTGAAGATATCATCACATGGCTGTTATAGAAGATAACAAGTTTTCTCTTATTTTCCCCATCTTTGACCCTTCCGTTCTGACCCTTTAGCTGTAAAATAGACTTCAGTCTTACCAAATTCAAGAGTGACAATTGCACTCAATTGCACTCCAGACCTGGAACTCATACACCACTATGATACCTGTTCGTACAACATATGCATTGGATTCTATTCATCAAAAGACTTTAAAACAGATTTAAGAGAGTGCTATCCTACTTTTTTGCCTATTTTTTTTTTCCTATTAGAGGGGCATTTTGTGGGTAACTCACTGAGACAAGAGCCTGAAAGTGGATACCCCCTCCAGTGTCAAATGGCACCTTAGTGAGCCAGGCCTGGTTGTGGTAGTTGCCTGTTCAGAAAAGGGAAAGATTTTCACAGTGCTAATCCCTGTTACACAGACAGTCTGTAGTCCATTTACTATTCCCTTTTGGCTTTATTTTTAACAGGGCCTTAAAACATATTTTTCCTTAAAATGACAACATTCTTTTCTGCCCTCTTTGTTCGTGGGGCTTTGTGCGCTCATAAACAGTTTAAGAGTTCCCTTCACACCTGCCATGCACATGTGTGCCTGTAACAAAGACTCTCTTATCTGTCCTTCACTGATCACTTAAGAGGACAGTGTTTAAGAAAAGGCACCACCCTTGTGACTGTAATGAACAAAATCAAACCCAAATCCCAAACCTACAGCAATGACAGTAAGGCCAGCATGCCTGGGGAAGGAGGGAACCTGACCCATGAAGCTCATTAGAAATCTGCTTTCCTAGGGACTGAGAAGCATCTCTAGTTTTGCTGTCTGGAATTTAAACCCTCCATAACCTGAGTTCACTGAAGTGCACTAAGAACAGACACTGCATTTCAAATTAACATCTTCTGCCTATCAGGCATCCCCATGCATGAATGTCTTTAAACATTTCACGAATGTTTTTTAATGAAGCCATCCAAAATCCCTGTCAAGCACAGGGCCAAATACGTGCTTCCCAGTTTGGCAAATCAGGAAAGAAAGCAGAGAAAAGCTAAACATGAAACTTTGACTTGCAAGCTCATTCTTTCAACTGCCTGATAACTTTCAGCACTTTGAGCCAGTTGTTTCTTCTACACTTCCGGTAAAATCCAAAGATGAAAAAAAGCTCTTGCACTTTCAATAATGATAATAATGCATTTTAATTTATTACTTATATCTCTCTGCCCCAGTTGTTTAGATAACACTTAAGCCAAGATTTTCATATGCATATAGATAAGCACATCAGTTAAGAAAGCATGAGTTCATACATCTGAAATCCTTAGAAAATTTTGCACTACCACATTTTGTATATTTGTGCAATGCCAAAACATAGAACCTCCTCTTTCCCATATAATAAAAGGTGCGTCTTTTTTCCCTTTATAGTCACTCTCTAGAGAAATGAAGGGACAGAGTCTTCCTTGTCCTCGCTGCTGGCCCTGAAGTTGCAGCAGGGAGGCTGAGGGGAAGGCAAGCAGATCTGCGACTCCTTTCCAGCTCGCAAACCCTGCTCAAAAACACAAGGAAGCAGTCTGTACCATCTCAAGGTTTTGTTCCCTCCTTTGACCTTCCCTGGACTCTGTGTTGCTTATTTGGAAAATCATGCCAAAAATGCTTCCCAATTAGCATAACCTGAGCTATGCTAAAGCTATGCTGCTACTCAAAAACAACTTGCTCAGAAAATACCCCCCCAGAGACTTGTTTACACAGCAGGGAGCGGATCGGCACGCATTCAACTGCTGTGCCGTGACTTCTTGTCTCGGCTTGTGCTTGGGCAGAGCACAACCAGCCTTGTGCTGGTTATGCTCTGCCTGTGCTGAGATCAGTGGCCGGGCCCCAGGCCCCACAGGCCAAGGTCTCAGTGGAAGGAAAACCCAAAGTCAGCCTAACCACATGCCATTTTGGGATCAGCAAGACTTTCCCAGCCTCTTTCAGCTTAAGCACTTGTACAAAGTCTGAGAGAAATTTCCCTCCACAAAGAAAACTTCAATCTTCTGGTTAGACAACACCACCCACTACAATGTGATACTTAATAAATTGTCACAAAGCTATAATACAAGTATTCACTTGGTCACTTATCCTTTTAGCAATAAAAACCAATTGGGATTGAAGTTCAATTGCAATTTGTTGCAGCTGCTGTGGCAAGGACCCCCTCAGAAAGTTATTTCCAGAGGATTCTTCTTGTTAAAAAGCCATTTCCTTGGCGAGTGAGATATCTGGAAGATAGCAGCGGGGACAAAACCAAGCACAGAAATTTACAAGCATTCCTGGAGAGCATTTTAAAAACCCTGTATTTATTCAAACAATTTCAAAAGCATTTAATACAGCTAAGCAGTTTAGCCCCTCCACCAATATTTAAAGTAGACTTTTAAGCCTAACTTTCAACAGGCAGTTTTCCTCATTACCCTTAAGATGACGCACGAGGCAGCATCAACACTTAGCTCTACCCTGGAGAAGGTATGGAGAGAAGATGGCAACCTCCTGGTTCCCTGGTCCTTCCGTGGCTCCCGGGATTTCCATTCTTCAGTTCTGACCTATATGCACTCTCTGTCCCCACCACAGGAGTTGGTTAAGAATAATTTACATTACTTATTATTATTAATAATAATAATATACATTGCAAATTTAGACTTGTTGGGAGTAATAGGAAGTGGGAGACTCTGGATGAAAAACTTCCAATCTCGCTGGGCAACCCCATAGTGTTCATGTGGCTGATTACATGGGTCAGATGGTATCATTATTACTACCTGAGCAGATGACATATTGAAATTTAAGAATGACAAGTCTAGTAAAACTTTCAGGCTATACTGAATACATGAAACAGCTGAGATCCAGGATGTCTTCACATTTACTTGTTGGCTTCCATCATCCCAGGGAGTTAATGAGATGATCCCCCCGCAGAAAGAAGACTAATGATGCCAGGCTGTATAGCTCCATAAACACTCATTAATTTATCATCAGCTAACATACCAGCCACGCCACCTTCTCTAGCCTGCCAAATGGTCACTACCTGATGCAAGCACAGGATGGTAGTGAGCTTTTTCTTTCCTTCTGCTTCTTCCATTATTATTACCCCTTCATGTTACTCACCATATGGTCTCTCTCTATGTGGAAGATACACGTTAACTATTTAATCTCAATCTGTAACTCTCTTTGGTCAGGAACACCATTGTCCTCTCTACCTCTAAAAGAGGAAATGGCCATTGACACCTCCTCTCCCCTTCCCTCCCTCCTGAAAAATGACAGAGGAAATGATGTTTGAAAAAGAAGTAAGTCTCCACCCAGTACTCCTACCAAAGAGAAGTAGCAGACTCAGCTCAGTCTCTGTGCCTTGGACAATCTAGTGTCCCACAACATAGTGAGGCACACTAACTTTTCTTTTTAAGATATAAAAGAGGAACCTGAGTCTTATAAGAAAGTTTACAATTAACTAGATGGGAGGCAGGCTCTGGTCTCTTGTTCTCAAGCCAAAAGAGAAGAAACAGGTAAATATGGCAAGTTTTGCAGTCTCTGCTAACCCTGCCAGATCAGGCTAACAGAAGCTTCATTTGGCTGTTTTTTTACTCAGCTTCTACTAAAGACACACTGCAAATACAAACCCTCTACCAAGTTCAAGTCTCCTTAGCACTCTCTCTTGCTTGCAGCTCTGTGTCATATTGGACAGAGGTTTTTCTCCTTTTAAACCTATGCTTTATAAAACCTCATGCTGAACAGAGGCCATGTAAGTCAAAGCATCTCTGTGTTATACCCCACATGATCACATCCATGGTAAGAAAATCAAGAAAAGCACTCAGGCTCACCAGTAAACCTAGCCATAAGAGTGGGTGGTGTAGAACCATAGAATAATTTGGGTTGGAAAAGACCTTTAGGATCATCAAGTCCAACCATAAATCTAACACTGCCAAGTCCATCACTAAACCATGTCCCTAAGCACCACATCTACATGTCTTTTAAATACCTCCAGGGATGGTGACTCCACCACTTTCCTGATTAGCCTGTTCCAATGCTTGATAGCCCTTTTGATGAAGAAATGTTTCCTAATATTCAAGCTAAACCTTCCCTGGCACAACTTAAGACTGTTTCCTTTTGTCCTATCATTTGTTATGTGGGAGAAGAGAGCAAGACCCTCCTCGCTACACCCTCATTTCAGGTAGTTGTAGGGAGCGATAATGTTTCCCCTCCGTCTTTCTCTTCTCCAGGCTAAACAACTCCAGTTCCCTCAGCCGCTCCTCATAAGACTTTTGCTCTAGACCCTATACCAGCTTCATTGGCCTTCTTTGGACATGCTCCAGCATCTCAATGTCTTTCCTGTACTGAGTGGCCCAAAACTGAACACAGTGTACGAGGTGCAACCTCACCAGTGCCGAGTACAGGGGCACAATCACTTCCTTACTCCTGCTGGCCACACTATTTCTGACATAGGCCAAGATGCTACTGGCCTTCTTGGCCACCTGGGCACACTGCTGGCTCATGTTCAGCCAGCTGTCGACCATCACCTCTAAGTCCTTTTCTGCCAGGCAGCTTTCCAGCCACTCTTCCCCAAGCCCGTAGCGTTGCATGGGGTTGTCGTGACCCAAGTGCAGGACCCAGCATTTGACTTTCTTGAACCTCATACAATTGGCCTCAACCCATTGATCCAACCTATTCAGTTCCCTCTGTAGATCTTTCCTACCCTCAAACAGATCAACACTCCTACCCAACTTGGTGTTGTCTACAAACTTACTGAGAGTGCACTCAATCCCCTTGTCCAGATCATTGATAAAGACATTAAACAGAGCTGGCCCCACTACTGAGCCCTGGGAAGCACCACTTGTGACCGGCCACCACCTGGATTTAACTCCATTCACCACAATTCTTTGGGTTTGGCCATCCAGCCAGTTTTCCACCCAGTGAAGGCCCAAGCCATAAGCAGCCAGTTTCTGCAGGAGAATGCTGTGGGAAATGGGGTCAAAGGCTTTACTAAAGTCTAGGTAGAGATTCCAAGAATAAAAGTTTCCTACTGCAACACAAACATATTCTGTTTGCAATTCCTTTTAAGAGATCTCCACTTTAGGCATTTCAGACTTGCAGGGAAGAGATCAAACTGACAGCAAGTCATTGCTTCACTGAAAGCAAGCTGCCAAAACGTGTAGGACTGAACCCTGTCCTCTCAATTCACTGGAGCGATGAATATGCTTCTAAGAGCATGCACAGCCTGGTTCACACTTACATGATGCACAGAGAATGAGGCAGAGGTCTTGCAGAGTGAAGCAACACCTCATTCCCAAGCATGTGCAGAACAGTCCACCTTCACTTACTGCTAAAAATGATAAACCGATGTCATTTGCACTACATATGCGCAACATGCATGTCTCCAAGATTCATTACTGTGCTTGTGAAAATTCAATCCTATCAAAGCTTAGCTTTAAGAAAGTCCCAAGGGGCTGAACTGTGTGCTTATGTGCTTTGAGAGAGTAAAAACCCAACAATTCTTAATTTTTTTTCTTTTTTGTAGCATTGCCCCATTCTTTTCTTTGGTAAGAACAAAATAGCTGCTAAATGAGTGACCTGCATATTCCTACTGTGTGTTGATAACCATCCATTTTCATAACTCAAGTTTTGTTTGTGTGAACACAAACATATAAGTCTCAGATGGATTTAAGGCCAGTCTCAAGAAAACTGTAACTAGGATGAACAAAATTAATTAATTCATTTAAAAACTGATGTGCTTTGGTCATTTAGTAGGACCATGTGTATCCTTTTACATCATCTCTCTCTAACACTATTTTCTGTAGCTCATTCTAGAGAAAAGGATTCTGCAATGAGCTTGGAAGTATCACAAATTCACCTATTTTCACATTTCATCACAATTTAAAAATGCCTTGTGTTCACGAGATTTTCCATTAAAATAAATCTGCCCTTCAATCAAAAAGGGAAAAATTTTACTGAAGAAAAGTGACAGTTTGGGGACACATACAGTCAGTGCACATCCTATACTTGATTAAAGAAGAAGAGAAGAGTGTTTGTGTTCTCTAATGAAAATGAAGAATTTTGCAAGCAAAATGAATTTTTAAAAAGTAACAAAAACAAGTCTGATCTTCTTGGCTTTTGTATGGGCTTTTGACTTTCATGAATATGAAGCTCATAGAAACTGTTTTCAACTTAAAGATATCAGAAATACAGCCTAGAACATAGCACCGGAAGACAAGGATTTCCAAAGAATTACCCTCCATTCTCTTTATAAATAAATAAATCTAAATACACTTGGGGTTTTATCGATGCAGGAAAAGCAGAGAGGCAGCTTCTGGTTTTCTTCCCCATTTCTGTAAAGTTATAACAAACTTCAGCTCCTCAAATTATCATAAATGTTTAACAACTGCAGTGCTGACACCAGGCTCCCCAGCAGGCAGGACATGGTGATAAGCCACGTGCCATCAATGGGCCAAGTGGGGGCTGCCGGCTCCAAATCTGGCCCATTGCACCCTGACTCTTGCCAGCCACAACCAGTGTGTACATGTGAGGGTAACATGAGCTTGGCAGGGACTTCTGCAAACCCAAGCAGGAAGGGAAGGTCTCTGCTTTGAAGGCCTTCTCCAAATTAACATTTTTACATATATATAAAACTTGTTTGGATAGATTTTAAAAAATTCTCAGATACATAAAACCTGAAGAGGAAAGCAATGCTTGAAAAGTAAACAGAAGCAGGAGCTTCATGGGACTCCTCCTTTGCAGAG
The DNA here is from genome assembly GCF_000700745.2 of Antrostomus carolinensis. Lineage (NCBI taxonomy): Eukaryota > Metazoa > Chordata > Aves > Caprimulgiformes > Caprimulgidae > Antrostomus > Antrostomus carolinensis. The sequence continues at coordinate 53,624 of NW_010296138.1, forward strand.
TTAAATTCCTCTTAAATGACATTTCCAGGGTGAGGCATTTGTAAGTACAACTGTAGAAGGACCAAAAGCTCAACTGACAAACCATGAGATAGGAAGTGCTTGCAAGATACATCCGGTGTTGAGATAATTGAAATAAAAATTAAACTTGTACTATAGTTGCATCTGCAAAGCATCAGTTAATGAAACATAATGAGTTAATCAGATTCATTTTTCTGAGGGCAAAATGCAATCCTGCTTCATCATCTTTCGTGTTGTTCTTAGACTCTGACAGACTTCCCAGACAGAAACTAACTCGTCCTAAGTATTTGCACATCCAATAGCACATCAGACTCCTGGAAGTTTTCTAGGCATTGTTGCAACATTAATAGGAAATAGTTGTAGTAAAGCCACTTTATAGGAGCTTTTGCTCTATATTAAGAAGTCAAATAATAATAACAAATTGAAGGGGACACCAAGCATGACCCAAGAAGGGGATAATACGCTGCATCCCATTTTTGCAATCAAGAGACAAGCCACTCGGCTGTTTAGCAAGACTGCTGCCAGTAAACCAGTATGTCTCCCAGATTCCTAACAGCAAACAGCAAGAGCAAAGAATACATTCTCTGGTGACCTCTGCAGATTTAGCAATTCTGCATTTATTTTTTACTTAAAAAAAAAAAAAAAAAAAAAAAAGACACTTGCTGGATGTAATTTCTAGGTATTGTAACTAATTTATTTTTAATCCCATGGAGAAATAATTTATACTGTCTTGGTTGCCAGCTATTCAAGATATTGTGGTTACATTTTTGGTGTTTTTGGTACATTTTATTGTAACATTCTCAGGGCACTGCAGTCAATTACTACATCTCATGCTGTTTTACTTGCTACAAAGCATCATCCAAGCATTTTCTAGCAAGTCCTTGCGGGTAACTACGTCCTGTTCATGGAATATATGTATGTCCGTGCACTGTTATACATGAGATCAGTGCCAACTTAGCCATTTGGATTAATGCCTTTTTGATTTGGCTTCTATGGTCTCAAGCCTCTTAGCACAAGCTGTGACAGAGTTTTAAAAAAAGTTTTCATTTTTAAAATTAAACTAAGTACATTTGGAATACAAATGTTTAGCTGATACCGGTCTATCATGACTTTGAAGTGTTAAAACTTGTCCCAGCTTTTCACTTACTTCTGTCTTGCTTTTCCAGACCCCGTTATCTCTTATTCAGCCCCACAGTCATGCCGGTCTCCTTTCTTGGCCATCCCAGTTTTTTGCTTCATTGCTGCTGCTCCTGTCATGTGTGGGGGGAACTGGGAGAGAGAGTCCCAGCAGGAAGCGCAAACCCAACCAGCTACACAGCAGCAATGGGAATGAGAGACAGGACTTGCTGGGGAAAAGAGCCGAAAGAATGGCTTTTGGCCAGGACTTGGAAAGGGCAGAAGATAACAATGTCCTGTAAAGAAGGGAAATGGCTGGAAATAAAATTTGGTAGGTCTCAGCCTACCAGATCACTAAAGGTGATTGAGTGCCAAGGAGTGCAAACCCCAGCACTAACGGAGAGGAAAAGCCTCAGAGGAGAGAAGGGACTACAATACAGAAGCAAGAAGTCAAAAAGACGATGAAGTGAATCAAAGAGGCTACAGAGCCATCATCCAGGAAACTATGGAATGACTATGCCTTTCAATCGCAGCTACAATACACGGGATTTTCTCTTTCAAGTTGCATCCCTATAGTTGAGCAAGAGCGCTGGTACAGGAGAGCTTGCCCTAACACAGTGGAAGCTGTATCTAACATGCAGAAAAATTAATCCACCATTGCTGCTAATCCAGGTTTTTTCATTTATGACTCTGTTCACTGTATAATATTTATTTAGAGAGGTGGTACACCCAGAACAATTTCCCAGGGAGGCTACAGTACTGAGGTGTTAGCTGTTCCTATAAGCTATTTCTCTAAACCAAGTTTTGAAACTAAATTGATGGTAGACAGCATAATACTACTGACCCTCCAAAAGTAACGTAGTCTAACATGCACTGTAAGGTCCTATTTCTGAGCATATTTTTCCCTTGTGGAAATGCTGTAGACTTTCTAATTCTCTGTGAGACTGCGAAGACATTAACAGTTTGCAGAAACGGGAAAACAGGAGTGACAGTGAAGAACAGTGAAGACAGTGAAATCTCACCAATTTAGCATGTCAGTGCTTCTCATTCTCTGCTGATCCAAGACAGTAAAGGGAATAAGAACAGAAAATAAATAGTATTTCTCAGAAAGATATAAAAATGTAAGCCTTACTGAAATCCACATTTGCCCCACCAGTCCCTCCAGCAAGTGGGATCAGTTTGCTTTGCTCATGTGAGTATTTTCATTAATTTGAACTGGAACTTTGCCTGACAAAGGAGCGCTGATCTTCCCTTTCTGGGCAGAAGCACTGTAACTACCAGCTGAAATACATCAACACTCCAGATAAGCCATGAACTATTCTATCTGTTGATTTATTGCTGATTAAAGACTCCCAAGTTTCTCTTAGTCCTGAGAATTAACATAACTGAAAATGTTATATTACCATATTAAAGAAACATTCTGAAAATGCATTGGTCTACCAAGCTGAATAAATAAATATGTTGCTGGCTGATGGTTCTTTCATCAGTTTTGATGAGAGTTCTCTGATTTCCATTATGTGTATTTACAGAGAATTGAATTCACAGCTCAGAGCTGTCACAACTGCAACAGCAAAATTCTATTAGTTTTCCTTTAAGCTGCATATTGTTGGTCCTTACTAAAACTATTTCCTAGCTGTAAACAAAACACTCAACTCACCGTTTAATGTTACCAGATATGAAAGGTATAGCTACTTTTGACACATTATAAATTCCACTAATGCAACAGATTGTTTCAGAAAGAAAAGCATTGGCCTATTCTTTTGGCAAATGGTAGGCAAAACTTCAGCACAAAATCCCATAATCTAAACAAATCAAGTACTAACCTAATAAGAGAGTGCTTAAAAAGAAAAAAAATGATGAAACTATCATGCCTTAATGAGTTGAGATGCGTGACACTGGTGCTAAAAAACGCATCAGCTTACCAACCCTGCAACCAGGAGTATCACTAAAGATAAAGCATTATCACAAAAGTAGTTTTTTCTTTTCTTCTTTTTACTGCAATTCTGCATTAATTGCGTTGCTCCAGGCAGATGACTGAAAGTAACATCTACAATTATTGGTAGCAAATCTGATTCATTTTCATGGACTACATCTGTGTGAGACCACGCAGGAGCCAGGGATGGAGTCCCAGGGAGAGAGGGTGAAATCAGCACCGACAGCCCTTGACAGGAGATCAGACTTTGCTCCCTGGGATCCGAAGTCACTGATTCTCCAGAGGTCTTTGCTTGTGCTACAAACAGGATATCTTAACGTGTGCATCACCTCTTCTGCCGTTACAGGTACTTACAGTGGTGTCTCTGAGTTGAAGAGTACCTTGCAAGTTCATGACAATTACTAGAAGTCCCCAGCAAACAATACAGCTTGTAAGTAAGGGGCAAATCTTGCAAATGCTACTAGTGGGCAGTCTTCGGCAAGACTTCCCCAAAAGGCAAAAATTATATATTGTGTTTGGGGCCATACAGTACAGCCCCACAAGTACCCACACTGAAACATGAGACTGAGACAACACTCAGTGGGAAAATAGGTCCTATATACTGACTATTCTGAATACACAGAAAACAAAAAAAAAATCCAGGGAAAACATATAAGAAAACATATCATGCTCTTGTATTTCCTCAAGGTGATTTAACATAATAATTATTACAATGTGCATTTGGAAAGAGCACGGTACTTTAGTAATATGAAGCTTCAGCGCAGCATCTGTTACTAAACTTTGCTCAGAGGTAAGGAGAGGCGACCAAATTCTGAGTAAATTATAGAACAATTGAGTGGCTAGGGGAAGAAAGCTTGGAGGAGTTTAAAAACAAATTTCTCACACGCAAAACCCAAAACTACCGTCACTGCTATTACTCCTGCACACAAAACCAAATAATAGCATTCAATTATTAGGAAGCTGATGTGAAACGCTTTAGCAAATTCAGTAGATTGCCTGAATTTGCAGCTTCTCTGCTGCTTTAAGGAACATGTAGGCAAGACACAGACCCTTCAGGCACTGAGTATTTTGCCTTTTTAGTGATGAATGTTGGCAGCTCCCTTGCTGCTACACTGTTTGTTGCTTATGAAAAGCAGCTGTATTTGGAGGTATTAATAATACCCAATTGTATAAAAACCTGTATTTTCTGAAGAAAGTCTATCTCCTTCAACACCACAATGTGCAACATTCATACCATCCAAATTGAGACTTGATAGAGAAGTAAAGGGCTGATGGCTTAAAACACTGCTTTATAGTTTACCACAAAGATAGCTGAATGAAGATAATTTTCTATCAGACTTTCCAGTTTTGAAGCTGGGTAGAAAGGAAAGAGGACTGCCTAAGCAGGTCAGGGTCTTTTTTTCATAAAGTTTCTATAACCTTTTCTTTCTTCCTTATGCTCAAAATTCATATTCAGGGCTTTTACTCCCTGCTTAACTCAACTAGACATAATCAAACAAAATTTCCACAACCACTGGCGCACATTCTGGATAAGAAATCTAGAATTTATTTTCTGTCATATTAAGCAAATGAATGTACCTTAAACTATACCACTGAGACAGCATGCTTTTTTATTCTTACCATACAGAAAGATATCAGAGATCAACTTGCCAGGTGTGGTTTTTAAGCCCAAGTTTGTTTCACTACTGTAAACACAGTTTTTGCTTCATGCTAAAATTTTCCTCACCTGTTCAAATTAAATTCATTTAGTGTTTGAGAGTTAACAAGAAATTTGTTCCTTTACTTCTAGCAGCCCTTTGAAGGAGCCAAACAAAGAAATGCTGAATATGATAATTTTTTAGATTACTCTTTCTTTTATCAGTTATTGCTCATACAGAGAAAAAAAAAAGGTTTAAAATCTTCTAACTCCCACTTGTAAAGTTCTTAGCATCAATTATAAGATTATAATGTCCCAGACAACCCTGATGAAATAAATGAACTAATTTAACACAGTAAAGCTTTAAAAAGAATGTAAGGGGAGTTCTAGCAATTATTTGCATATAGCACACAGACAGACAGACACTCGGGCAATGAAGCAATGTCCTACCTCTCCATGACGGTGGTAGTGCTTGGGGGGTTTTCCCATCTGCTCTAGCATTTTGCCCTTCTTACTGCTAGCAAGCGTCAGTCCCTGGTGGATGCCTGCAGATCTGTTGGTTGCCTGAGTTGGAGCCTCCCCCATCAGGGTGGACTTGATGGAGTTCACCTTGGCGCTGGAGCTGTCTAGCTGGGAGCTCTCCACGATCAGGACCGCGGCTAGTAAGAGGAGACAGCAGGAGCACTTATTCCACATCAGCACGATCATCTCCCCTCCCCCCAAAAGGACTACGGTTTGTTTTTTTTTTTTTTCTTTTTTTTTTCTTTTTTTAAGGCAAAGAAAACAAAAGAGTGAGGAAAAAAAGTTTTTTAAAATATCTCCCAAAGTTGTTAACAAAGCAATGGATTTCAATGCCACACACTCAAGGAACTGCTGTTCTCAGAAACACGGGAGAAAAATAATTAAAAAAATAATCCCCTAGGAAAAAACCGTGTCAAGTCTATAGGCACTGAGCAACTATCGGGTCTGTGAAGTGATGGCTTTTTCCTCCAGGTCCTCGAGAAGTCCAGGCAGTTCTTTAGTAACCGCGAGCAATAAGCTACGAGGCAACTGCACCCAGGGCAGCTCCCCACCAGTGCCGTCACCAGCACGTTTGTTCAAGCTTCAGAGGAAGAGTGAGCGAGTGACTTCCCCCCACTCCTCCTCTCCTGCTGCACACTCAAACCAGATCCAATCCAAGCAGCACCGGCAAAAGCTGGGCTTAGCTTTCTTTCACTCTCTCTCTCCCCCCTTCTCTTTACTTTTTATTCCCCTCCTCCTTTTTCTGTCTTTTGCCTCAGTCTCTGCAGCCAGCAGGAGTGAAAGCGCCCGGTCTCCTCCTCCTCCTTCTCCCTCCTCCTCCAGGCCGGCCGGTGCGGGGCGAGGGGCTCCGGGCATCATCGAGCGGCGGGGGGGGGAGGGAGCCCCGGGCTGGCCCCCAC
>NW_010296138.1:59905-60224 GCF_000700745.2 Antrostomus carolinensis
ACCCCTCCCGTCCCCCCACCCGGCCCCCCCCTCCGCGGATCCGCTCTCTCCCCGGCCTGGCGGGGACACCCTCCCTCCGGCCGAGCTCTGCCCGCGGCCCACCGCCACCCACGGCCCCAGACGCGCGTGTCACACTCTGGGCTGCACCTCGCTGCCGCCCCACGGCCCGGAGGTGGAGGTTCAGCCCGGCCAAAGGGGCTGGCAGGCTTTCGACAGGGGCTCCGCGAAGTGCACTGCCCAACTGAAGGATGGGTCGAGGTGCTCCGGCTCCCTGAAAGCCTCAGAATCGCCTTGCAGTGCTGTACAGGTACTGAGCTGG
>NW_010296138.1:60275-95225 GCF_000700745.2 Antrostomus carolinensis
CCTGCTGAATCTTATGCCCGAGCTTGTCAAGTCCACTGCCTGGGTAAAGAGCATGTTCTGGAGAACAAGCCTTATGAGGAGCAGCTGAGGGAACTGGGGTTGTTTAGCCTAAAGAAAAGGAGGCTGAGGGGACACTTGATCGCTCTCTACAACTACCTGAAAGGAGGTTGTAATGAGGAGGGTGTGTGTCTTTTCTCCCAGGTAACTAGTGATAGAACAAGAGGCAATGGCCTTAAATTACACCAGGGGAGGTACAGATTGGATGTCAGGAAAAATTCCTTCACTGAAAGGGTGATCAGGCACTGGAATGGGCTGCCTAGGGAGGTGCTTGAGTCACCATCCCTGGAGGTATTTAGAAGAGGATGAGGTGCTCAGAGATATGGTTTAGTAGTGGATAGGTACAGTTGGACTCGATGATCTCAAAGGTCTTTTCCAACCAAATTATTCTAATGGTGCACTGCACAACTCCTAAATGTGACACTTCTCAGTGCCACTAGCAACCCAAGATACTTATTTTGTATTCCTCTTTCCAATTTCCTTGGCACAAGCACGCATCGATTGCTGTGAAACATCCGGGTGCTAGTAACTACACCCACACACTGCAAGGCAGTTGCATCTTCCTCCCGCAGCCCCAAAACACTGTATCTCAGAAAAATGAAGGTAAGCCAGGATGCAGAGCACAAAATTAGCAGAACTGGGGTAACCCCAGCTCTTAACTTTTCCCTGTTACCTGCAAAAGGTTTAGTGCAGAGAATATCACCATGGGGCACTTGTGTACTGCAATGGAGCAGCTACAAGCCCTTTTATTTCCCCTGGACATGTCAAAGTGGGGTGGAGGGAACAAAAGGTGGTGAGAGGGGCAGCCCTCCTGCTATCCCATATGTTCATGTGCAAACACTATCATGTCTGGGAGTGGTACAGAGAATTTTCATGTTTTCCCCCTCTCCTGAGGGGTCCCTCCTCTATGCTATCAATCCCTTCCAGGTATTCTACCTCTTTAAGCAGTGGAAGGGTTGAAGAAGAAATGTGCACCTGAAATTTCATTTCTTCTAAATTAACAGCTGTGCAAAAGGAAGTTGCTAAGGCAAAGAAACTTCAGGGAGGACCAGAACACTCTTGGCCCCCAGCACTCCTGCTCCCTCCCAGTGAGCAGAAGACCTCCTGGGGAATGAGAGCTCTCTGCAGGAATACTCCAGGCACCACACCACCTTGGGTAAGTTTTTTAAAATGTTGTCTATCCATCAGCGTGTGACTGCTAGCAGTGCATCCTAATGTTAGGGCTTGTATTCTGTTAAACAGAGCATCTTGTAACAACTAGATGAACTTGCATCTTTTTCCACAGGTCAAAGCTTAGAATTGTTTGGGAGATTTAATTCTAGCTCACAGGGCAGATTTTTTTTTTTCTCTTTCTTATCTAATGATGTCTTATTTTAGGGCTTTATTACTGATTATTTTTTTAAAGTAACAACTGAAATGATATATGAACCTTCAAGACTGGATTTTAAACTGTTCTACAGGTGAGCTCATGTTTACTGGTACTGAAGTTGGAAGTAGTTTTACTAGCACTTGATTACAGAATATAAAGTTCAGAAAAAAAAAACCCAACAAAAAACCCACCAAACACCAAAAAAACTCCCACCAAAAATGTTTGCCTTCCTCACATCATTTCCTTTTTCCATCTTTATGCAGCCTTAAATAAATTCAATTATGCTTCTGTCTTCATCCCTGACAATTCCTGAAGACATTTGTAAGGAAATGTTTCTAAAAGATCAGAAAGCAATCTGCAATTTCTCAAGAAACTGATAAAAGCCAGTCCTTTTTGATTGTTTTTGACACCCAGCCCTCCTGGTGTTTCATCCTTCCCAAACCCAAAAGCAAATAGCTATCAGGGCCACAGGAAAAACTCTAACAGATCATTTCGTAGCAAGCTGGCTGCAAGCCATGTGAACACCACATACACAAAAAATGGGTAAAATCACAGCCACAAAGAAACATGCAATCCATTCAGACAGATCTACGCAGTGTATATGGCCACATGCAGCCTCAGGCACAAACAGAGGAGGGCTGACGTCCACCCACCCATTCACTTAACATCAAGCCGAGATGGAGAAACACAAAATAGTAACAAGTCAATCCTATGTTTCCTCTTCATGTTACCATGGGCTGTCCTTGTCACATTTTGTTTTCTTGCTGGGGATAAATGCACTGCAGAGAACACTTAAGTTACAATTCACATCTCTCTTTCTGGTGTTCTCTGTATATCCCATAATAGAGCCTTAGCCCTGATCTGTCCTGCTTCATGGATGGTACCAAATTTGTAAACATATCAAGTCAGCAGGTTTTGCAGGATAATCACGAAGACTGGACAAGCAAAATGTCATTTTCTCACCCATAAAACATTTGATAAAATTATAGATGGGTCTGAACTATTTATCAAAATAGATGGGAGGCTGTGTTAGTTCACACTTCAAACAATCCCCTTGTCCAAAATGCTTTATACAACTCTGAGTTCATGGTATATTTAACTGGGCTCTGAATCTATTAACTGACTTTTTTGTTCACTTTGGTGACGGCAATAGCAACCTCCCTCAAATTACAGCTTTTTTTGGATGTTATCTCTTGTTTGCACTCAATAAATACCTCCACTCACTTGTCTTTTGCTTCACTGAGGTCTGTAAGATAGTGTGTTATGTTAGTATTTGGCTGAGAGATACTTTTTTTAAAAAAAAAAAAAACACAAAAAACCATCCACCTGGGTTTCTTTTACAGAGGAAGGAACAGAAATTTATAAGTCATTGGTGGAGTATTCTCCACCAGAGTTGCTTTGAATAAGGGAGGATTACAAAGAGAACAAAATAAACTGATGAGACACACAAAGAGAATTCATGACAATAAAAAACACAATATGATGATCTCATGCGAGTATCATTCAGCTCTTCTTGAAATAAATGGATATGTTTGGCATTAAAGAGAGGCACACAGCACCTAAAGAACCAGACTGTAAGTAGACTCTGTCTAAATTAATTAATATATCTCTGAATATATTATTAAAATTATTACTTAAATTAATAAATTTTAAAGGCAAGCCCATACTCCAAGTCCTTTGATGTAGATAACAAAGTCCCTGTATATTCATAACCTCTAGAAACTTGAAGAAAACTAAAGAGGAACGCTCAAAGCTTTTCAGATATTTAAGAACAGGTGCCCAAACTCATTTTTTTCAAATCAGTCTGGATTCAGCTAAGCATGAAGTTCATCAGTCAGCTGGATTCAACTATAGTTTCCGGACATTAAGTTAAATTTAGCGGGAATGGAAGTGGCTATCTTTCCAACAGGGCAAGACCTATTTCGTGCATCACCACTCTGAAGGGAAGACAGTTTGCAGCATCTCTGTGGAAATGGGAACTGGGTTTGCTTTGCTACCACAGTCAGCGGCAAATGCTACATAGTACATGGGGTGGTCACTAGAAACCTCTCATCAAGTACCATATTGCAGAGACCCAACCTGTTCCTGACCATTGCGTACATAACCACAAATCTTCCTGGGATATTCCAGAGGTGGCATTTATGTCCTAGCTTGGGAGGCAGATTGAAGACCCCCATACTCAGCTTTAACTGGTAATCCCTCCTGCAAATTTCCAGTAGGCAGAAGGAGAGGCTGTACCGGTGACAACCAATGCAAAGCTCAAGAGTCAAGAAGGCAAACGTTCATTAAACACCAGTGAGACTTCTAGCTGCAAACCCTGAGAACTACATCAGTGAGCCACAAATACTTGGTTCTTGTTTAATGTTCAATATATATATATTTCAATACAGAAATATGCATTTATATCTCTTTGGGTCTAAATTAGTGTGCTTTGTGTAAGAAAAGTAGGTTTTTCTTTGCTGTTATTTGCACCCAAAAAGAGGAGACACACAACAGAGTAAAGCTTGTACTTATTTCTAAATTGGGTATTCATACCCTGAATGAAAGTTGAGGTTTAAATATTACAAACACATTTCTGTTTTACAAATGCTTTGGTATTTCTTATAATTACACTTGCTTATAAATTTAATTTAAAAAAAAAAAAAGAGTGGCCTTAAAAAACCAAAGTTTTTTCAGGATTTTTCCAGTTTCACTACTTATCTTTGGAAAAAAAAAATTTGGAAAAAATAATTCAATTTGTTAGTATTTTCATTGAAAAATGTCAACAGTTTAACTGCTTTTCTACTCTCTCTCTATTTTTCTGTATTACCTCCCCCCTTATATTCTTTGCTAGGGTATTCCATGAGATTCATTGTAGCCTTTTTTTCATTTTTCTTGGAGGAGAAGCAATTTTATGGGGTCAGGAAAGACACGGAAGAGTAATACTTTTTTTCTTATTTTTTTCCTCTTTTTTTTTTTTTTTCCCCACGCATTTTATCTCTGTAACTTTTTTAAAGAGGAAATGTTTGGAAAAGCCAGAGTCTAGGAGAAAACAGGTCCAAAGCAAGAAATAAAAGAACAGAAGAAATAAATATGTTCAATTTAAGTACAAAAAGGAAATACAATGAAAACAGGGAGATGTTTTACCTGACCTCCTCCAAAGAGCCAAAATTACATACTTTGAACGCAAAATATTATGGGCCAGATTATAATCCTCTGTGTTTTACAGCACCTATATTTTAAGCCATTGACTTCAGTTGAACGGTTTTTGATTTATACCAGCTTTAGTCCAGTCTAATGTCCTATGTTTTTCTTTCCCTTAAATAAACAAAATTACCTGTTCTTCAAATTAAATCTGTTTTTAATTCTATATAAAGCATTTTGGGATACTTGTTGTATGAAAGACATTCTATAACACAGAGGTGTATTGTTTTTTGTTATTATTTTTTAAGTTCACCAGCTGCACTGAATTTCCATTGCCCCTTACAGCAACTCTCACAACTTGGATATGGCCAAATCTCCCTTAGCACTGCCCCTGGGGCCTACTCTGTCTTTTATTTAATTTCTGACTAAAAAATTCAATCAGGACCATCAAGCAATACCTAGTTTTGCTCAGGTTGTGGCTCAACAATACAATATTTTCTTTTAAAAAAACCCATTTTAGGATTTCCTTCCTCCCCTCTGTCCTACAGGTCTCTACGAGGACACATTTTGGGTTTGTTTCTTTCCTTTTTTACCATTTTTGTATTCAGCTCACAACCAAGCCTCCGCAAACAGTTTCCCCCACCACCACAGAGAAGGCTTTGCATGGCAGTACTAGGGTAAGAGAGTGCAGCCACTGGTTGTAGGATGGGGACAAAGGGCAAGGGAATCCCCAGCATTTCCACAAAACTCTTCATGTCCTGGGACCGTGGCCCCAGCAAAGCACCCAGAGGACAGACTGGAGCGTGCAACACCCACAAGTAGTACGGGTGGATGTGAGTTCCAGAAATCCATGCTAATGCAGTCTATGGCCACCACAAAACTCTTCTCCACAGGTAATATTTGTATATTAGCATCAGGGCAACCACTCATTAGTGCTTATGCTGTGTCTCTACCAGAATTGAAGTGCATATGTGTGACCACTGCCCCAAGACCTGGCCCACTCCTCCTATTTTTTCTCCCCTTGGTGGAGGATGCGTGAAAGTCGTAGCCCTGAGATCCAAAACCACAACGTAGTAGCTCCTTCTCCAGCCACTGGGACAGGCTACCAGGTGAATAAAGCTCTTCCTTCTCTTCAACCTTCATCCCTGACCACTCTGTGCTGTGGGACATGCTGCCAACGCCGTGTGGGGTTGGCATAGCGAGGTGCTGGCAGCAGCAGCTCAGCATCGCTCCTAGGGACTGCCGGCATATCCAGCAACCAGAGCAAGCTAATGCAGCACTGGCTGGGCTGCCACCACAAACAACCCCTGGCAGGGGTTTGATGACAGCTGCAGAGCATCCCCACGCTGACATCTTGCCTGCCTAGCCCAAGCCACATCAAGAGGTCCGGCTCACCTCTCCCTCTAAAGGTTACCCTCTCTCCAAAACTGTCAGCAAGAGCCATCGTTGGTGTGGTTGCTGCCTGGCCCGGCTGAGTCGCAATGGGCGTCCCTGGCTGCAGGCAGAGCAGGATGCACAACCGCAGCCCAGAGAGAGGCAGGCTCACAGCGTGCAACCCTGGTCAAGGAAACAGAGAAGAAATATCACATCCTTTGATTTCTGTATTTTTGGGTCTAATTCCTAATGCCATGCTCCTCATGAGCAGGAAGGCAAATGATGCAATAGAACTGTTTTGAAATCTGTATTTATGATTTTTCTCCTGATGATTTTTTTTTTTTTCCAAAAAGACAAGTACTGAATGTTACTGCTATTCCTCATAAATAACTCCTTTTCCTGATTAAAACAGTCCAGGATGGTGTCACAGTTAATTAACAACACAGTGTGCTGCGACTGGCTTGGTTGCTCACAGTTCAGGATTTGAATCATCCCCTCTTACAAAAATTAACTCCTCGGAGTGGGAATCACTGATTTCTTGGAAGGATGACAAAAGCAAAGGGAAACACTCCCAGCCCACCAAAATTAATAACCATCAACAAATGTTGCTTCAAAAGACAAATGTGATAATGAGTCAATTTAAACTATTTTAAGCCACTTCATTATTTTCTCCAAAACATCTTCACTATGTCACTGAACTGAACTCAGCCTGACCACGCTCCCAAAGCAGCATACGTTTCAGCATTAATCAGCAAAACAAGGACTTTTCAAAAGGAAAGGTTTCAGCAAAATGCAGCAAAGGTGCAGATCTCATGCCTGGAATATCACAAGTTAAACCTTCTGGTCTCCCCAGTGGGAGCTATCTACAATGCAGAGCTAGAGGAGCAGTGATGGTCAGGGTATGGGTGGGTCAGGGTCAATATTTTCTCCTCCTCCTCCTCCTCCTCCTGTGTCCACATGCAGGACTGCTGCCGGCCCCACCAGTGCGCTCCCCGGCCCAAAGTGCCGCAGGGAAGACGTGTGCGAGCTTCGCTGGGTATGCGCAGCACGTGGTTTTCCAGAGGATCACAACGCTCAAACCCAAACACGAATTCGCGGTAGCCCAGAAAGACGGCTGACTTGATATGGAAATAGCTGAAATTTCAGCCTCCCTCCCCCAGCTGCATATGTTGAAGACTTGTTCAAACAATAAAAATACTTATAATTAGCAAGTCTACATACACCCATTTTCTTTGCAATATTCTTGGCAACATTGGAGCCGAGTTACTCAAACTTTCCAAAGAAAAATAACCGTAAGGAAAATTCCCTTCTCAGGAATGAAAGCAGCAGAAAATTATGAGGCTGAAAAGAGAGTTAGAATGGAAACCATTGTGCAACCTTAGCTATAATAAGTACCAAAAAAGCTGATTGCTTTTTATTACATTTATCTTGTGTTTTCTGATAAATGCGGTCACATCTGAAGACTGTATAAAATAGCAAATGTAAAAATATTTTCAATCATTTGCTTTGGCTTGCAAATCTATCTTAAATAAATGTTTTTTGAGCTAGGATGGTGTATCTACAGGCTATAATAAATATTTCACTCTCAGAGAAAGTGTAGAGCCTCTGCTTTGCAAAAAAGGGATTTAGAGAGGTTTCTTCCTTCTCTACGTGATTGCTTAATTTTACTCCTAGTCTTTATTTAAGAAAACAACTAAAAGATAAAGAGAGAAGTCTTCTAGAACATAAAGCTCCATACAGTATTTTTTAGCACAACTACATTGCTGTACAATCAGAAGATAATATGACATGGCAAAAATTTCTTACCTGCAATAAAAGAATTTATGCTGAATGCATAAATTTTTTTTTATTCATTAAATAAAGTAAAAATCTGTCCTACTAACAGGCTAATATGACTGCATTAGATAAAACAAGAATCTGGTATTTATCACTTATGAGCTGCCTCTCCAACTGGGTTATATTCTAAAAAAAATGCTGATTTTATAAATAATTGTCCAAAATAAGGGACATCTCACTTCTTAATGAAATGTTTTAAATGCTGTTCCTGAACAGCTTAGTCCTTTCATTCCAATATGCTTGCAATAATTGACAATATACAAAGTAAAAGTCTAAATAAAAACTAAATTTGGAAAAAAAAATGGAACATTTTCTTTGGCAAATAGATTTCATTTCTGGGATATATATTTTTTTAAAAAAAATCTGATTTGTTTAAATTGAAAGAATTTTTCCATTGAAATGCCAACTTAACAACTGCTTTCTGACCACCTAGAAAGGTACGTTCTGCAGGGGATGTTGTTAGTTGTGAAAGAAGAAAAATAACATTTCATATGCAATTTTTACAAAAGTGTGAAAAGAACAAATTAGTATCCCACTCTTGCATAGCAGAGAAAAAAAACCCCAAGCTAGTATCAAAGATATACATCTCTTTGCTCTAATTGTTGTTGAAAGTGAACAGAAAAAAAGAGTTTCAATCCATACTGTTCTAAAGACACCGCCTATAGAGCTACTAAATAAAGTAGCAGCAAAATCCAGAACATTTTTTCCTCCTAAAATCTTCAAAGAGCGTAAAATTAGGACAGCCATTCAATGAACTATGCAGGTTGCATTCCTGGCTAGTTGCACAGGTGATGGAGAGCAACTGTGAAGCTCAATAGGTAAGAACAATGTGTTGTGGTTTTCCTTTTTTGCATGTCTGTTTATACTCTATTCCCTGGTTACAGAGTCATTTCCCCATTTTTCTCTCAGTGTAAGAAGACGACAAAAATAATTAGAATGGAAAGGAAGGAGAGCTGCTTCTCTTTGGTGCGTGGCCAGTGTGATAGAGAGAAGGGAGCTTGCTTTACTGCTCAAAACACAAATACCCCAGGGAGCATCTATATTTACTCCTATTCTGGTGTTTGGTAACATAGCCCCATTCTGGCCTTTGGTAATTCAAAGACAATAACTATATAAACCTCAGCCTAAGCCTCCTTCCCAAAGCCTTGCTCTTCCTAGTGCTGTGCTCCAGGGCCTGCTCTGTCACAGATTTTTCCAGCTGAAAGAGTGAATTGGACCTTTTTGCCAGCCTTACTCAGCCTAACTCTTCTGGGTATTAGAAAAAGTTAGCACCTGAACGTCAAGTGGTGACTTGAAGATCCCTGCCAAATTAACTCCTGGTTTAAGTCTGTTGACACTGATGGAGTTACAAGAGGAACAGAACTGGTTCCTTGCCTTTTTTGCTATTATCCACAATAGGCATCTCTCTGCATAACAAGTACCAGAATACTGAATGTATTGGCTGCCAAGAAACGCAGAACAAACAGACTTACATGTTTTTCCCTTTATTTCCATCATCTGACCTTTGCTTTTTATGTCCTAGGAGCAAGCTTCAACTTTATTTACATGTATAATCTAGATGAAATGCTAGTTTGTGTGTAGAAAGCTATGTGGACTTTGATCTTTGAATTTGATTTTCCATTTCTTTTCAAAGCAAAACACAATGAATTAATGGAAACATGGAAATGTTAGGTTTTAGAATGATTCTCATTTCATGTTTCTGATTCTTTCAGCCCAGGCGAGATCCTTCAGGCTTCCCTAGAGGCTTGAGGCATTAGTTCATAATCCAAAATATCCACTTGTATCCTGACATAGTAGGTACTGAAATCACTCATATTGCCTAGTTCAATAATGATAGATTTTGAATCCCCATAGAAGTACTTGACTGCAACAAAAGGTGGTACTAGCCACCTCAAAATTATATTAAATACTAGTAGTGAGAGAATGAGTGATTAAATTATTAAAACATTGGAATTCAAATTATGAGAAAGAGAGTAAAAACTAATAGGGAAACGGAACAAGTACTGAGTCAAGAGGAAGAAGTAAATCCAATAATAATTCAGGAAACTTTTATTGTTATTACTTTTTAAACAAGTTTTAACCCAAGGTTTCAAACCTGCAACTTACCACACTGACTCTTTTTTTCATTCACCAGTCATCAATGTTGGACATTTCACTTGTATTTTCAGATTTCAAATTTTGTACTTCTGTGTATCTGCCTAGACTTGGCTCTGATTGCCAATGTGCAAAGAATATCTCACTTCTACCCCATACTTTATGTCTGGGCCATGTAATCTTCCCAATTATACATAAACAAATGAAAATAAGTTTTTATGATACATGCTAAATCTTAATCTTTCTTGGTCAGGAAGTTTTCATAAAGTAACAGTAAATAATCTGCAATAATGAAATGGGGGAAATAAAGAAGAAAGGAAAATAATCTGCTTACTTTATGCATGGCTTCTTATTAAAGAAAAGCAACAGTTCTGATATTCATTTTTAAATTCTGTATAAATTTACTGAAAAAATCTTTTACACCCCTGTCTCCATGCACCACAAACATACTATTGTGATAAAACCATAATACTTTATCTAAAACTCTGAGCAAGAGAAGATTCTTCACAGAGATTCTATAAGTAATCAAAGGGAAATTAATATGGGTTTACTGTTACAATATCTGTTTTGTTAATTTTTTTAACATACTCATTGTCTAACTACATATCTTTTTTGTTGTCTCTGTCCACACTGTTTTGCAGATGATCATCAGCTCAGTATCACCTTGGGCAGGAGTGGGGAGTATCTTTATGGAAATACCCCCCTCCCAAATTACATAGTACTATTTTGTGATCCAGTTAAAAGCTAAGAGACTATTCTTTCCATTTGCTGCCATACACAAGCAATATTTGTCAGTAACAAACCATCAAAGCAATCCAGATGGTTACTATCAGAGCTAGGTATTTTTCAGAAAGAAAGAAAAAAAAAAAAACTACGTACAAGAATCTAGGTTATTTTTCAGAAGACAATGTCTACAAATCAAGAGTTTCTCACTGGAGCAATGGTGAAATTAACTGTAATGCAAGTGCCCAACCCAAAGTGTCTGGGAGGTGGAGCTCTGTTGCTTCAGTGAAAGCTGCTGCCTGTTATCATGCATTCATTACCAAAGAGAGAAAACTCTCTCCTGCAAAAAGATTAAGATGATTAGAAGCTCACTTGTGCACACACACACACTCTCTCTCACTCAGACTTTACTATTATAAAAATTACTGCTCATTTCCTAAGCACTGAATTTACAGGTGACCAGCCAACTAGAGCAGCACTTGATAGCTTTTCCGTTCGCAGCAGCATGGATGCCATGCCCAGTTTTGACTTGGAGGTTGTATTATTTTTTTATTGCACTGATTAAACTGGGAATATACTTAACCTACTCCAGTTCTAATTCTTAATATGATTTTAGGAAATAGGGCTACTTTACCAATACTACCTTTAAAATTAGCTCTAGAAGATATACATTGCTATAGGTTCTTTGCTGTTTTCAAGGTCAGGAGGATGATTAACACTTCCAGAAGACAAGCTTGGTAGCTAGGGTTGTTGTACAGCAAACTAAAACTCAGTTAAACTCTGCAGTTCAGAAATTAATTTGTTTTTTAAAATACTCCTGGGATGAGGAGAGCAGTCTCAAAAAGCATCTCGCCCTCAAGATGGAAGGAGATGAGCATATGCCCCTGCATCTTTCAAAACCTCTCAAAATTGTTGAATAGACCTCCTGTCAATCTGTTAGATATTGAGCTTCCCAAGACAAATTAAACTATCTCAGTTTCACTGGACTTGTAAAGCAAGAATGTATGCAACCCGCTTTCTCAAAACACACATGCTGCAAATAAAGATATCAAGCATACCGACATTTCTGCATTACAGCTTAAAATAACATCCTATGTGATGCCTATATGCTGTGCTGTTAGCTCAATTTTGGATTTTCTAAACACTGGGTTTGCTTTCAAAGAATAACGCTCCAGTTCCTGTACAATACACGAGTATATTAGCTCTTCAGCTGGGAAACAAAGTTAAGAATGTGTGGGCTTTGGCTTCAAAATTAACCATGCTTTAGTAATCTAGTATACTAAACTGTTTCTTATTAATGTATCATGCAAATATTCTCCAGTCCTCCCACAAGTCTGACACTTTCCCAACATATCAATAGCAAATGTTCTGTGAAATGCAACTTTTCTGATGTAGGCCACCCTGACTTTCAGTGTGATCTCAACCCACCATCCAGATCTTCATGGCAGATGCAGAATGGGCTGCTTCTTTAAAAAGGGAAACAATATGGAAAAAAAATGTTTCTTGCTAGTTTGATACATCAAGTTTGTTTTTCTTCAGTAAATCCAGCTCCCTTTTTTTTTTCCTAACTTTTTTTTTTTTTTTTTTTCCCAAATTATGGCTGAACAGAGTTAAGTTTATTGTGTTTACCAAGTCAGAATGTAAGGTAATTCAGGGGGATGGTTGGTATCAGTCCCTCACTAAGGTAACTATTTGACTTAAAGTACAAATTTGAAGTGCGTTAGCTTAACCCCAGCTGTCTTCTGTCTTAATGCAGTTGAGACTGAGAGCATACCCAGGGACTTTTGTCACATGACAAATGAGCTTCACAGAGGCTCTTGCAACAATTGCCCCCCATCTCCCAGAGCAGATTGTTATTTAGTGTTGCTGTTGCTATGCCACCTGGCAGCGGTGGCCAGTTTC
This sequence comes from Antrostomus carolinensis, assembly GCF_000700745.2. Lineage (NCBI taxonomy): Eukaryota > Metazoa > Chordata > Aves > Caprimulgiformes > Caprimulgidae > Antrostomus > Antrostomus carolinensis. The sequence continues at coordinate 72,754 of NW_010296138.1, forward strand.
ACATCGCTTCTCTGGACAGCGGGTGTGACTAAGTGAACACACGGTAGTGTCATATCAAGCTACAAGAGCTATTTTTAAGCAAGTTGGCTGGGTGCTGGCTGCAGAAGACAGCAGGTTAATCTCCCCTACTATTCAAGTGGTTTTGTGGTTTGGCCTGGGCTGACATCCACCCCACCTAGATTGCTACCAGCACCAGACCGATGCTCGCACTCGCCATTTCAAAGCCACCTCTGCACGCTAGACTGCAGCCTGCAGTGCAGACATCACTAGGTTCTAGCCCAAACAGGAGACCTTTTAAAATGACATACGAAGGGTATGGGGGGGATTATAGAACCATTGATGTTTAGTTTTCATATACTTATGTTTTACGTCTTTTTGAACTATAATTAAAGCCATAGTGTTATCTAGTCTCCTCTGTGCCTCAGCCATATCATTTTTCAGAGGCTTTTTATAGGCACTATTGCAAAAGAGAATCTTGAGGGATGATGAAGGATAACTTATTCTATTTTTTTAGGTATTACATGTCCAAAGTGTAGCTTTTTATCTCCCCTCTGTTTTTAACATTCTCTGCACAGATGCACTATGTTTTTTTCCCCCTATAAAACATACAGTTATCAGTTTACAAAGTGAACACTAACAGCACAGGAGAGAAAAGCCATGTAAGCTGTGTGAAGGGAGATCCAGAGTAACTCAGTGGCTGGGCAGAGGAGTAAGCTCAGAGAAATAAGAATGCACAGGTCAGGGGTGGAAGCTCAGGTGGAGCTGAATGATGACCAGACACTGATAGCTGGAGCATACAAATGAAAAACTGAGAGAGAGCAATGCCATGATCAGTGGCGTGGTCAGGGAGAAAAATTTAGCAGATGTGTTTCAAGTGAATTGTATATCAGAGAGGAACTGGTAGGTTTCAATGGCCAGTCAGGAACTATAGAAATGTTTCATCTCTTGCCTCTTTAGACATGGATGAGAGGTACAACAACCAACCTTAGCAAACAATGAAGGTACAGAGTCATTCTGCAGGGATGTTCGCTGCCAAGTCCAAGAGAATTGCTAGAATTTTTTGTTTGTTTGTTTGCTCTCTTTTAGATGTAGCTCTTGGAGCTAGGAGATGATAAAGAATGATGCTTGGGTAAAACATGGGCTACTGCTCAACCAAGTTCTGTCTGTACCAGTATGAGTTTGAACTAAAACTAATCTAAATGAAGCCTGGAATTTGGCCCAGGACTCCCAAAGCCATGTCATATGTCTTCTGCCATATTTCATTCATAATCTATTCTTAACAAATCAGTACTATACCTGTGTCCTCTCACTTCAGCAAACACAAAGTTGTTATACTTGTAAATGACAGAAATGGCTTTGCACTCAGGCATAATACAAGACACGACAGAAAAATGAGGGGGAAACCAGTTTTGCTAGAGTTATTTGGATTATGCCTTTTTTTAACCCCAAAATTGAAAGCAACTGGAAATATTTAGGAAATTCAGGAGATTTAGGGGTTGTTTATACAGCAGATGAAAACAACTGACCCAAATGCCTCTATATTTTAAAGCTCCAAGGTTGGGGAATAGTTTATATATTAAAAATAACCAGGTCCTCTAGGTTCTGTTGCCTACAGAAAACTTAAATCTAAAATAATTGCTTTAAAAAATTTATTTCCTTTAACATGTGTACATGATTAAGTGGTTGCAAATAGAAAAGCTAGATATTCTGAAATATTTATAGTGAATATCTGAGTTGCTTATTCTGGCAGCTTTTGTAAGAAGGGATCAGTATGGTATCTAATTTTTTTTTTTTTTTCTAGAGAAACATTAAGAAAAAACAGTAAGAACAAAGAAGCTGATAAAATTAATTCAGAGTGTATTGCAAAGCATACCCCTACCTCAGTTCCCTGACAGAGAAAAGGCACTATGCGCATACTACATTAATCTAAACTTTGTTTCCAAAAAATGTACTTGAAATAAGTAGGATGAAAGTCTAACATTTTTTATTTGCAATGCAGCTATATCTGATATATATAAATTTTTCTTCCCCCCACTCTCAAATCAGAATTTCCTTCTCTTTGTGATTATAAAATAAGGTCACATGCCCTCTAGTGAGCTACACAGCAACTGCATCATGCTAGGTGGAGATCTGTCATCTCATTTAAGGGATGTTTCTTTACACTACCATGTGCTATTTTTCTCTCAAAGGTATTCAGTGTGTTTTGAGCTCAAGCCTTCTGAATCCTGTAGTTCTCTGTGAGTCCCTATTTTGAGGACAGGAAACGGCGTGTCCTGAATTAGGGAACACAAATACTTAGTCCAGTGAGTAACATTTAAAGCAAAGCTAGACTTTGGAACTACAGAAGTCCTGTTACTCCAGCTAAGTATCAATGGCTCAATGTAGCAAGAACATTTGCATAAGAGTTTTCATATCACTTGGGGGGAAAAAAAAACAAACCCTAATCTGAGAAATAAATGCACAGGATGTTACCGATTCAGAAGCTGTAATAATTGTACTAATACACACAGTACTGTTGTGGCTTGGATGTGCTTCTTTGTGTTTTGGAAATAAGCTCTCTCTGCCTACACACTACTGAGTGAAGGGGACTGAGGCATGTCTCTGAATGTCTCCTAGCATGAGGCCCTGGGCAAGCATCTTCTGTATCGTGCCCTTTCAGACTGGATCATCTGTCCACTTTTAGGCAGTAGCCTTTTGGAAATTGAGCCCTGCTGGTGCTGAGGAAATAGTGCTTGCAGCAGGTTTATACTATACTATTGCTTAGTTGATGGATATTTAGCCTTCCTCTTCAGCAGGCTTTCGTCAAATATGTCAAGATGTTGCACAGGCCACATGTGCCTTCTATGCCACAGGCTGGCAGCTGCCACTTTAAAGCAATGCCCTGATTCTGGCTGAATAATTCAGGTCTCGGTCAACAGCTCCACTATTCACATGAGTCAAGCTTAACATGTGCCTAAAGCTTTACAGAATTAGATTCAAACACAAGGTTACTCAAAGCTTGCCACAATTCTTTTTTGCTCATTTGTGCCACCCCAACACATTGCTACCCATGTCCTTAAAGATACTTACTCTGTCGTAATACATAGTATTTGGCCTGATACTAATAAAACTTGATTCATATTAAAAGAATAATAATTACTGTTACTATTGCCAACAGTAATAATTGTCTTATTCACTTCGTTCGAGTTACAGATGCACAGAACATGTGACTACTATTTAATTATAATGATTAACATTCTCCATAATTAATAAAAATTGCACTATAATTATTCTGAAAGCAACAACCAAGAAAAAATAGAGATACTTTTAGTATTAATCCCATTTCTCTGCATATGCTCAGAAAATGACATAATGCATCAGGAAAATTAGATGCTGATGTACAGATTAAATACTACATTTGGAAGGTCAGTCTCATCTGAAAAGCATAAAATGTCTTTTTGAAACGTTAGTTGAATTTTTTTGTGACAAATGAGGAAATGTTGTATCCAAGTTATGCAGTACAAGTCACTGTTACTCACTATTTTGCCATACTATGAGCTTTAAAACCAAAAAGCAGCATAGCAAATGTATTTTCCAATATTTAAGCTTTGGTATATTTTCCAGCCACTAACTCTTGACCTGTACACTTCCATGAATTCCTTCATCAGGTATGCTAGGTTCAGCTGTGAGCTTAGCTGGTGGCTTTAAACATATTTCAGCCTCATTTTATGGGCTTGCCTATCTGAAGAGACACATTGGTCCTAAAATCCCCTTTCCATAGGGAATAGCTGCAGATTATAAATATGTTTTTAATGTCTATCTCCTCTGTGTAGGAGTTTATGTAGGAGTTACTACTGCTGTCTGAAAACCTCATCATCCCAACTAGAATAGTAGTCAGAATTTGTCCAAGTTGGGCAACAACAAATGATCTTCATATGAAGATAGCTATCTGGATGCAGCAAGGTAGTTATTCCAGGGGAAATTAGGGCTGACAACATAACAGTCTAGTTAGTAATCAACATGGCATCTCGGAACATGTAAAAGATGAATTAACAATGCCTGGACTGGACCAGATCAAGACAAATCAAACTCCAGTGGGAATTTTAATGGCTAAAAGAACACTAAATAATCTCAGGAATCCTTCTAAAGATTCAAGATGAAAATAACCCCATTCCTTTGCTTATATCCCCCTGGTCTAGTTCACAGTTTTGTCATTGGTGGATGCCTATCTCTTTAGCCAATAGTTTATAGCAATAAAATACATTATTTATATGAACTAAATCTATTTGTTGGCAACAAAGACTGATTCTTACCAAATATGGTTTCCTTTCTTTGTGTAGACCATCATGGGTCATAACCAAAGGAAAAAACCCACAAAGTTTTACTACTGACACTAGAAGCCTTCATAATGGATGAATGTTTACTTCCAAAGCTTTCACCTAGAAGCAGAGATCAGAATGTGTGGGGTGAGGTAAAACTACATTTGTACATGGGAGGAATTAAGACTCTCTCTTCTGTATTGACAGTGGTCTGCTGAATTTCCTTACCAGACTAGAAAGTTCATGATCCTAAGATAACTCAGCGTGTTTGGAAATCTTGCCAAGAGAGCCTTGACCTCGTATACACACGCATCATTTTTACAAATATGTATTTATTTTTAAAATCAATCTTGCTGTCTCACTTTTCCCACCTAAGCAAGAAGCAGAGCTTTGGAATTTGTTGCTGTCTCCCTATTAACTCTGTGTGAAAATATTCTTCCTATACTAATAAAGCTTTAGTCAGGACAATAATCTCGCCTAAGCCTGCAATCGGGCAACATAATATGACAAAATAATTCATTTATAAATTGCTAAATTAAACAGCACAGCAACCACCATTCATCTCCCCACCATCTAAAACCTTGTACCCCAGTCCCTCTCATTAACTTAATGTTTAGTAATCTGCTAGCATCATCTCTCTCCACTGTTGTAAAACACTTCTAGGGATGATAATTATCAAAAGACCCTGAGCCCAGTAAGCATAATCATCTCAGTAACTAAGATAACTTGGACTTAACTTTCAAAAAAACAAGCTAGACACTTTTCTCTGAATGACTGTGGTATTTTTGTCCATGCCCCAAATGAAAGAATTGTGCATGTAGTTTTAAGAGCTACTGAGGCCCTGCAGTTCACCTTCCATTCAAGGTCTTTCCATAGTTTTGAAAAGCACATTAGAAGAGAGCAATAAGAATAGCAAACCCAAGTTAAGGTTACACTTGGAGTCCCAGTAGAAGACACAACTTATAGTTCATTCTCTCCTCCTGAGAGGACTAAATTATGTTGCCCCTTGCAGTCAAGTCTCTATGTATTTTAACTTCTTGAAGGTAGATACGGGTTTGCGGGTCTTATGGACCATCACCTGGTCCATAAAAGAGATATTTTCTGAAAAATAAAGAGCAATGTTAGAACCTTTGCCCCCTCCATCAACTCTTTCAGGAACTGTTGTGCTGATTAAGGATGATGCTGGCACAGGCTCACATAGTACCCGCTAGATAAGAGAGGTCATAAGGTCAGATCCTCTGAATCTCCGTATTATGTCTCAATAGCAGTCCTACCTAAGGACAGGAAAGTCTCTAAAAACACCTTCACAGGCAATAAATGATAATCAAACATGCTTCAAAAGAAGTTAAGCAGAGCTCTGACAACAGAAGAAAGCAGTCTACGTACACAAAACTTGTACTGTGTCATAAATCTAACCTATGTCTCCCATTCAGAATTAACTGCCCTGCTCTTGCTCTAATGAAGTACAAGGCCAACATATTCTACCCACCTTCACTGAAAGCCAGTAATAAAGTTGTATGTGTCTCTGTGCAGCGTCAAAACAGATTTCACATGATTGTTTTAAATAGCAAGAGGACTGTATGGAAAGATGCCTGTATTTTCTTAATAGCTGTAACCGCACTATATAGCACATGTCAAAATTCTGACAAGAGAACAGATTCCCAATGCTTTATACAATGTATATAGTTACTTTGCTTTGATGTCTCTGCTTCTTTATTGTATTAAATTAACTGGATTAAAAAAGACAAAAAGAGAAGGTTGTCTTTTGTCTTATTACTGAAGTGTCAAACATTATTTGAACTAAGAGAACAGCCAGGGCCTCCAGAACAATTTGGGGAGTGGAGGAAGGAAGAAGGAAAGTTGTTAAGTATCCTGCGTATTTGCACAGTTAGGTATTTCAGCCACAGAGATTGCAGGGGGACCACATTGTTCTAAAAGTTACTGTAATTGACTTTTAAAGTTTACATTAAAAGGGATCTACCCTATCACTCCTTAGGGGAATCCTGCATGCCTCTCTCACTACCTTTTTCTGCAGTTCTCCTTTGCTCCCCAGAGGGACTTTTGCACTGCAGGATGGAGCAGTGATGGCAAGTGTCTCTGGTCATGGCTCTGGGGATGGGGGTGAGAGTGCTTGCATGCTTTTTCTTCTAACAAACAAGCACGTCAGAGAGAAAAGATTCATTTCTCTTTTTTTTAATATCTAGGGAGAAATGCCTGCCAGCACGAATTATATTCCTTCCACTGACTTTTTTTTCTTTACCTGGAGCATCTTTAAAATCAATACCAGCTGTTGCAGAGAAGGATTTTGATGCCCTAAACAGAGATTTATGACTTCAGGAGAAGGAATAAGCAAGAGGAGCACAAAAATCTCATAGAGAAAAGATTCTGCTGCCATGGCAGAGAGCTGTACATCAAATAGACCTGTCTCTGCAGAGGAGCTGAAAAAGTGCTCCTTCAAATTACTCATGCAATCATAGACACGGATAAAAAGTGTGGCCCTTTGAAGTCAAATGCAAAACTCCAGATGACTTTAGCCTGGCCACAGTTTCAGCTTTCGGCTCAAATGTGAATGCAAATTTAACAAATCACCAGGCATAATATGGTTCAGGTTATTACAAAATAAGCACGGGAGAGAGAACTGACTGTGCTGGATTGGCATCCTGTGTGCTGGAGTGGAGGCCTCCCTCGCCCTTTGCTCTGGCTTATTCAGTGGGAGTTTTCAAATGTTCTACTTGCTACGCAGCCCCTACGCACACAAATCCCAGCCTGTAACCCTGAAAATAGAGTGAGCTTCCACTGAACTGAATGGTCTCTTTTGTAAAAATAGTCCCTAAAGTACATATTCAAGGATCTGGGAGACTGGGATCTGCTGACCTGGCTTGAGATCATCTAGGCCCTGGACATTCACAAATCTCTGTCTGTAACATCAGAAATGTTCAAGTGCTAGCAGATTGCAATAAATCACTATTTTGAGGTCACAAGACGGAGAATTGAGAGTTTAAATGGAAAAACATTAGTGGAAATGACATGAACTTACAGGTCTGCAACTGATCATATTTAATAAATGTTGCTTACATATTTCTTGATCTAGAGCCAATGGCTAATACAAGTATGAAGAAACATAAGCTCCTCCACCCTCCATGTGCTCCTTCTGACAAAGAGCGGGAATGGCTAAGGTCAATATTTAGTCCTGTAGTACAAGCTAACCATAGGGCATAGGCAGGAGAGTGCAAATTTCTTGGGGCAGCACAGGGTAAATCAGTTCCTGGAGGGCTCCATGTAGCAATGGCTAGACCACTTCCTGTAGCTCAGGTATGTTCTGCTGCTCTCCTTAGTGCAGACAAAGCATATATTTGTTTTCTAGTTTCTTATGTAAAATCACTGATACGTAAAATAAATAGAGCTAGAAAGATGACAGTTAGTCACATAGTATCCAGGGAGCTCTAGTATTTTCCCCCTTGAATTACAATACTTAAAAGAAGTTCATTTAAGACAGGGAATTCACATATAAAAAGTCATAAGAATATAGACCTTTTCTATGTGCTCTACTTTTAAAGTCTACAACCACAATAGCAGTGTCATTACTAACACTAGGAAATAAGCTCAGATTGCAACATGAGATAGAGGAAGTCACTGAACATTGGTGGGACAAAGCAGGAAAAAGGAAACTGACTTTGCCACCAAAATCAATGTGCCATAGACCTAAACACCAAAGCTCCAGTTGCAGCCTTTCATTTGTTAACATCAGGGACAGCTTAGGCACCCCTTTCCTCATGCTCCCTTCTTCCCATGCCACCTCTCATCTGAGCTGGTTCAGCTATCCATAGGACCATATGGGAAACCATATCTGAGTGCTATCATTTGCCAGGTTGGCATCATGGACAATTTTGGAGTCTGCTGTAATGTAGGAGCAATTTCACCAATAGTAAGCATATTATTTAAATACTGAGCATTAAACTTTTTTTCTTTTTTAACTTGGCTACTAAAATAGAATGACTTGACTAGAATTCCTTCTAATGAGGCCAAGAATTTTATCATTTGTCTTAGTAAGAAATCTGCTTAAACAGAGGTTGGAAGAAAGGTGCAGGTTTCTTCCAATGTTCTTTAAAATGCTTTTGCCTTCTTACTTACAAGAATTTAACATTGAAGCCTCTACAATCTAATGCAAAAAGGTCTGTTTCTGTGCAAAGACTAACACTTGAGAGGTCTTGACTTAATTTGGTATTGGAATAAACTCACCAACAGATTCATTCACATTAAGAAGTCATGTAAATACTGCCTCATAACCCCACGTGTAACTTTATTTTAATAGAGGCACTTGAGGTTTAACAAGCACTTTATTTGCCATGGAAAATCGAAGGAAAGTGCACAGCAGCTCACACAAGGTCTTAGTCTCCTGAAGTTACATGTGACACAAAAAACTCTTGGCAAAAGCCAAAGCAGCAAGAAGTTGCTCAGCAATCAAATCATGGTGCAACACTTCAATGTCATGAAGCTGAGTTTACAATAGCGGTATTCACCATTTAAAATTAGCCCTTAACAAAAGCAATTGCTGAGACAAACACTTTTCTGCTGCTATACTTAGGAGATGGACACAATAGCCACAGGAAAATTCCAAGGTGCAAAATCACCCTTGGTGGTTTTGGCCTCAGCCAAATCCTGCTCCAGGGTATAGGATGGGAGCTGAATGCTCTTGTAGAGAGGAAAACAGGAGGCAGCAGGGGAACATACCGTCTTTCCTAACAGGCGGGAGGAAAACCAGAAGTGACACCACATGATATGTTCTACCACGCATGTAGGTAAACTAGTTGGTTTTTAACATACAAAGAGAAAAACAGCACAGCATCTGCCTCTGTATTTTCAAATACCAGAAAATAAACAAAAAATGAATTCTATTTGTCTCATGATTTGTGTAATTGCAACACAGCAATTTTGCCCAGAGAGTAGCCCCAGTTTATGACAGGATGTACACAACTGTGGGAACTCATCTCTTCAGGAATTGAAGGTAAAATACACAAGCAATTTCTTTAGCTAAACAAGGCAACTCATGGCATGTTTCCTTCCTACCATCCCTCCCCAGAATCAGTAGCCTCAAAATCTAACACTCAAGCATAATAGAGAGAGAAACAAGGAGCACGTTTGTTTACTTTTTGAAGTATCTGGGGTATTGAGTGATGCCTCATGCTTAATGTCTGAGACAAGAGGATTACTCTGAGCTGTAGACTGGAGAATGGACAAGGGAAAAATTGAATTCCATTCACTAAACTGATGAATTAAAGTCTTATTAACTGTTGTCTATTGACCTTCACCAAATCTGTCTACAGGAGCTCCCTCTTCTTGGCACAATCCACCAATGAACACTTTCTGCCTACCTCGGTGACCTTTTAGGAGAGGGTTTTTGTCTTTTCAGCTGATTCATTTTTTTCCTACTTCTTTGGCAATTAGTTCAGCATGGAAAACCATCACTGAGGCAACATTATTTAAAGCAACCTCTAACTTACATTTCTTACTTGAAATCTCCTTTCTTTACAGAAAACACCTAACCAACTCTGCAGTAAGGATCTTCACACGATAGTTGTCTGTCCTAGCTCAGTCATTTCCACTGCCATTGCTCATGCTCTGCTATCCTCTAAATACCTCCATCAGATACAGATAAAATCTATATATTCTTTTTTTAAAGAGAAGTGAGAACAGAGATCATTGTATGAAGAGTACACATTGAAGTCTTTCCTACCTATCAACATCTTCTCAGGTTTGGTTTTTTTTTTAGTTTTATGCCTTGCTTTGCCTCTTCTTACCTATCTGATTCTACCTGCAGTTGTACTCTTTGAAACAGTGTTAGTGTCCTGACTTTTTTGTGTTCCTTCTGCTCCATCACATCTCATCTGCAAAACACATCTCTTTGGGATAACTTAACTCTCATTTAGGGCAGTCATAGAAGTATCTTACTCTCAACATTTTCCTATACCTTGCTCTGAGTTTCCTTATCTTATTGTGACTGTGTTTTCATACAGCATGATAGTGAAATATGATCTGAAATACGAATGCCAGTGTGACAAATTTTCCTTCAGAATCAAAAAGCAGTCTTAATTATACCATGTAGATTAAAATCTAATTCTTGGGACTGTGCATAAATGTAATAACAAGACCCTACATAGGAGCTACACAGGAGCTATGCCCCAACAAGAGGGCATGCATTGTTAGCATCCAAATCTGGATGGCTTGAATTTCTCAGATTTATATAGCAGGCTTCATGTGATCACAAAAATGCAAATATACACCTTAGGTTTAGCTCAACACACTTTCAGAACTGCCTGGGAATGTCACATTGTGAAACCAAGGTATTCTTATAAAGTTAGGACTCAACAGCTGAGCATTTGTAGAGCTGTTTTCAATTACAACATGAAGTCCAACAGTTTAAAGCCAAGACTCCTAATTTACAACAGTACTTGTTAATTTACAACACTGAGCTTGTATAACATTTAAGTAAACAGTGCACTTCTGGATGACAGAAAGCTAAACAATGAAATAAAACTTCAGAAACATATCTACTCCTGCAGTTTTCAAAGAGCTTCCAGTTCTCAAAAAAACAAACAGCTCCCAGCTGCCCAGAATTTATACTCATGCATCCTGTACTACTAAATATGTAGAAAAGAAAGACACCAACAGCCTCAACATTTTGCATTCAGAAGATCCTTCCATCAAATCAGATTTTAAAGGTAAATTCTGCTTCCATCCACTGTTTTTAGTTTTGTTTTGTGAAGGAAGAGAAATGCAGAGGAGAAAATAAACAGTAATGATAAACACGAAATGTATTTTATTTTTACCACTGAAGAGCTAACACAGTCCTCAAGTCTTTTTTTCAATTAAGCTAAACCCTAGTTTTTTAACAAGCGTTTCAACTGAAGATGGCTCCCTCATGTTTCAGCCTTCTGTGACTGAAGCAAGTTGAATTGCCAGCTCTTCTTCCTAACCATCCATTGCCTCACTTCCTTTCCCACTAAAAAAAAAAAGTTTCAGCTACCCATTTTTTTTCCCCTTCTCTAAAATGTCACTCTCCTTTTCTTATGTTTGCCAAGACCTCAGAACTAGGGCTGATCAAATAAGTAGAAGCTGTGCAGAATGTCAGTTTTTCACTAAATTATATTCAATATATTTTTATAAAAGCCCAAAACAAGATGGCACTGGAAATATGCTATTTTTCAATGAATTATTGCAATTTTCACAAGAGGCATACACTTAAACCAACATTTTTTTACTAAACCATCCCAAAAGCCTGCTGTTTCAAAAACTCTGCAGAGAATGATCCCCTTTAAGGTCCTACTTGGTTTTCCCCTCAAGTCTATAAAATCCATCCTTTCAGAAGTTTTGAGCTTTACACTCAAATAAAGCGGTTTGGAGAACATTTCAATATGGAAGCCTTCGAAGTAGCAAGAATGCAGAAAATGTGTTTCACAACAGTCTTCCATGGTACAGAGTATGAAGAAAGGACTCGGAGACTGGAAAAGCTGAGGCATGTTCAAAGAGGCTGAGACCCTGAGGGCAGGTTTTGCAAAGCCTAAATAATGACTTGAATAACACTGGTGAGCCACGGAATAGGACCAAGAGCATCAAAGGCCTCTTAGGGAGAAATGGGATAGGACAGTGGCTTCACAACGGTTTTGTGACTATGCACTATTCAGGATCTATAATACCATAACAAATTAAAAAGAGTTTAATGGGCATTATTTTTTAGGGGTGGGTGGGAGGGTGTGTCATGTTACCAACAACATTTAGTCGTTTGGGAATATTCTGCATATTTGTGAGCAAAATGTTGTGTAACAGCCTAGGAAAATGCCCTCCAGACTCTGCCAGGTCTCTGAAGCAATCCAGCTAGAAGCATATACAGCCTAGTCCAAAGGCCAAGGGTAACAATTCACTCTTAAATAAATGGGATTTTTGAGTGTTCAGCATCCCACAGTTGGCCAAGCTCTTTATGTATCAGTAATTGCAGACAGCTCTGACTTGGGTGGGGAGAGAAACTTGGGGTTGACAACCCGAACAGCACTCTGCTTGAGTGGCCATTCAGCTACTGTCTTAAGTCAAAAATCCTGACATGAATTGCTTGTTCATTTTTGAAAGCAAAATTCCCAAGGACACCAGTGGGATACTACTTATGTTAGCAAGGACTTCAGTCTTTGAATTATTACTGATAAAGACATTTAAAAAGTTACCAGGATACTTTCCAACAAGATCAAATATCACATGTATAGCTTTAAATTTTGAGACTTTTTTCTTTTTTAGGGTCTAGAACAAAGATGAAGATAAATTGCATTGAGGTCCCTTCACAAAGAGCCGAAACTCATATTCTAGTACAACTCTGCAAGCAATAAATGCTTTCATCATGCTACCATGAGTCAAAGTCAATCCCTACCAAAAACCCAAACAAAAAAACCCCACAACCCAGAAACACGTTAGGAAGAATATTTTTTTATCGCAATACTTGAACAGGAATGAAAAACAAGCACTGAGAGTTAAAACAGCTACTGAGATATGGGAAGTTTAAAGCAGAAGGCTTAACATGAACTGGAGAAAGGAGGGGTATAATGCCACTAAATGGAAAGGTTAGTATGTTACAGAAATAAATTAAATTAGACTAAAAGATAAGTACAAGTCACATCAAACCAATCTGCTCTCCTGTAACAAGATACGTGCCTAGTCAATAGTAGAGATGCAATAGATGTCATACAGTTTGAGCAGAGCAAGTCTTTTAATACCATCTCCCTTGACATTTTCATAAGCCACCAAGGGAGACATAGACTAGATGAAACACTATTCAAGGAGTCCTTAATGGCTTACTAACTGGAAATACATACATACATATGTGTATATATAGACATTCCTAAGGAGTCTGAACAGTTATGTATTTCCAGTATTTTTAATAATGGCTTGAATTCAAACATTATCCAGGGAATTAAGTAAATGCTCTACGTGGAAAAGGGCTACAAAAACAATGAAGATAAGAATTATTTTTCATAAAAATACTGATAACACTGAGAAATAATCCATGTTTAAAAAAAAAAAAAAAGAAACAACAGCTATGTGGAGGTGTGACTAAAGAGTACAAAATGTGTATCAATATGCCTGGGGAATATTTAGTAGAAATAGAAGGCACACGAAAGAACATACAGGTAATAAAGTCTATCCATGGTTAGACCATACAATGTAAGGAGCCTAAAAAGAACTGCAGAAAAAATTGTATTTTTAATTAGTGAGAATTTGTAACAACTCACAGGACTTCAAGCAAGACTAGAGAAACACTAACACTAAAGCATAAATAAGAGCTAAAATTCTAGAAATAAAACAGGCATAAAACAGATATCTGTGTTCTCTTTCTCGCCTCCTTGTTTTTAAGCTTGTTTTTATTCCTTGCAAGTTCAGGAAGAAAACACACCATCCAGTTCCAGTTACATTTCACCCATGATTGCCCCAAGGTCACACGAAAGAGAGTGATGTTGGCAAAGGGTTGAGAACAGATGATATAACATTCTGCAGAGATGCCACTAGCAAAACAGAGAAACAGCTTGCTATGAAAGCATGGCAAAGCAAATTCCACCACCCCTACCTCCCGCAGTGAGGAGGGTTTCCATCCACCCAGCTTCTCTCCTTACTTGCCCTCCCCACTGGGCTCCAAATGCCCTGTCAGCATGCACATTCCACATTCCTCTGGCCTATCAAAGATATATTAATACATTCCCAGCATGGCATTAGGGAAAAAGTATGACCAAGAGAAGTAACTGTACTCCCAACTCTCTCAAACTGAAATAGAGTCCATAGCTATTAGGAGATACCGGCAACACCTAGGAAGAAACATATTCACAGGAAATAAAGATGAGGTGCAGCTCTTGAAACTGGAATTGTGCATGGTTTGTTTGAATGGCTGTTTTTAATTTGCACGTCCTGAAAGCACCAATAAGCTTTGGAGATATGAACCAGTGCTGAATCCCATGGACGTCAAGGAGACTGCAAGCGAGTACGGGACTCACCCAGGTTGCATGCTTAGAGATAAAAGCACGCTTAAGTGTCTGGCTGGATCAAGCACCTAAGGACCTTTAACTTATACTAATTGACAGAAGAATGTCCTCTTGCAGTAAATCAAAATAGGTTTTGTATCACTTTGTGGATAACTTGGTTATCAAGTATTGGACACAGGCCCAGATGTTGCACTGAGACCTAAGTAGTGCAAGGCTATGTCATCACAGTTTTCAGTGAAGCATAAATCTGCTGAATTGCTCTGTGACTCTTATAACACCAAACTGAAGTGAACTTCATATCCCAGCAAAATAAAACATTTCATATAGATTACTTTTACAGTGTGTTGCCTTACATTGCCATTTGCACAATAAATATCATATCTTGCTGTTCTATAAAGTCGTGTAGATTGAGGTCATACACAGCAATGCGTAAAAGCTGGTTTAAGGAAGAGGATTCATCTGCACAGGCTATGAAATAAGGCTCTGATATGGTATCTTCAAAATCTGTTGGAGTTTTGCTATTGAACTCAATAGAAATAGGATTTGGACTTGAATTTTCTACACCACCTGTGGATGTTTTTAATTCCCCCAATACACATTAAGTCCCAAGGTTGCATCTTGCAGTGGTTGGAAAAATTCTTCCTTTCCTGTTTCTCTAGTTTCTTTTAGAGTAACTGTTGGATCACACTGACTTTCCATGCATATTTCCAGATAACACAGTATGATAGAAGTTCCCACATCAGACATCTCAGGCATCTTTCCCTTTTAATTTAAAAGAGGTTTCTTCTAGACTGCAATAACAGACTTTTATTAACAGAGTGTAATCTGTTTCTTAGAAAACATAGAAGTAAAAAAATGACTTGAAAAGTGCAGTATAAAAAAACCCCATAAGAATTTAAAAAGCTGATGCAACTACAGTGTATCTTTCATGTTTCCATATTCCATTCATAACTGATCGGAAAAGCCTGCTCATTAACAGCAATTATTTTAAAACCACACAATATTTGTGAGCTCCAAGCACACGAGTAAAGGAACCAGAGGCCTTTACAAGCAAGCTTATGACTTTGTGAATTCCTTAGTGGATTTCCAATATTGGAAAAAAAAAAAAAAATGTACTGAGCACTTGTTAACTGTTTAAAGTAATACTACTCAAACCACATAAATACAATATTCAGCTAATCTAGCAAAACATAGCCTAGATATATTCCATATCAAAATATACTCTAGTATATACACCAACACACACTGTATGAAACAGCACAGTTGTTTGTTGCATTTTATGAATTTTGAGTAAATTTTAAGAAGATAATGAGGAAAGTAGGAAAAAGGTGCAGATAGCCAATGGAGAAAGTAGGCATGCATTATATGACACTAGTCTAGTCATTTCTTTAATGCATCCCAGACTGCGTGAGAAAAGCATTATGAGGCTCCACATTCAAAACTTTGTGCAATTTCTCACTCGGAAAACCCTAGCACAACAAAATGAGCCTTGCAATGTGACCCAAAGGACAACAAAGAAAGTTCTTGGCAAAACGATAAAAGATTCAATTTCCATAGCTATGGCCCTCTAACAGAGTATGTCCCTTTTTGATTAAACCAACTATGAGATCATCTCCAGCACAGAGCAAACAACTGCTATATTGTCACGCCAAGAGTATGTTGCTGTTTGCACTAAGGCAGGAAGACTTTCTACTTAACACTTAATTTATTTTTATTTAAATATTACATAGATGTAACATAAAACAAGAAGAACCTCGTGCTGACAGGTGTGATGATCTTTGCACTCCTGCGCTTCACATCCAAAATGGCTTTTGGTCTTTTCAGACATATGTAACAAACACAGTCACTCCACTGAAGGAGTGAGGTGATTTCTCAGGCAACATATTCCCAAAGTATTCAAAACTAGTTGCAGATAAAATTTGCACTTAGTTACCAAAAAATCAATTTCTCTTTATGCTTTTTATTATCTTGATTAAAATCTCCCTTGAGGCAGATATTTCTGAATAAAATTGTCTTATTTCTTAATAAAGGGGTTTATATAGCATATTTGTTGAGGTTTTCTTGCTTTCTGCTAAGAGACTGGTATAAGTGTTAGTGTAATAGTCATTAAAGAAATCACCAATCAAAGTCGGTTTTACAAATGTAACGAAAAATGTGCTTCACAATAAAAAATATGGCTAGGTGAGTAGGGAAAAGCTAAACAAAATCTTAAAGTCTTAAACTGAATAGGAGACATAATGTTAATGTACCTGGACTGACGTATTCTCCTATATTTTTCCAGTACTTTGTACAGATCAGCAAAACAGGTGTGGCATGAATTAAGAAATATAATAACCAATTTTCTTACTGTTTATTTCCAATAAATAGTGCTACTGGTTCAGCAAACTAGGTAGCAATAATGTGAAGACAGTTTTACATTTAAAACCCTATCATTTCTTAACTTGGTATTTGCTATTAGATCTAAATTTTGCAAAAGTGCCAGAGAATCTCTGTTTCATGCTATTGTTTTTTCATCAATTTTCAGCTCAGGTCTTAAAAAATATTTTTGTCCATCTCCAAGTATGCTTGAAATGAAGACAGAGGTATCTATGGGAGATAATGTAATACATGTTTCCAGTGAATATTATCAGAGTTGCTACCCACTAACTGTATTGCAAACTTGTGTGAATGGAAAAGGATTTAGCGATTTGCTCTAACAGACACCTGCCCCCTAACTAAGGGTACGGGGATACAAAGGATATTTGCCTCCTTCCATAATGTCTTTTGACTTAATGTCTTTTTGTTGAAATCATCAGCTGTCCTTCTACTATGCAAGAAATCCAACTTTGATTAAGAGCAAACTGCAGGTGAGAACCCAGAGGAGTATTGAAATCGGTGGACCTCTTTTACCTCAGCTTCTATGAGATTTAAATTTTGAAACTTAAAGCCATGACACATTTCACTTTGTAGAAGAGCACGCCAATATTATGATTCTGTTCAGGAGCTGTAAAAACCCAGTTTGCGATCCAATTATGAGAGGAATAAAAGATATTGCAACTTGCCCAGCTCTGCAGAGCAGGAATTCATCAGCATTGAGATAGCTTCCAGGTCATGATCAGGCACCATATCATGAGCAGTTAATGTCAGGTACTCCAAAGAAAGGTTTAATTGCCTAAGAGTGACTGACAAGGCTTTGATGACTTGAAATATATGCTGCCTTGTCAGCTTTTAATACCATTTCCAAATAATAAAGCAAAGGAAAAAAATCAAAGCTGACAGAGGAATTGAAAGGGGACCAGTGATGATGTCAGTGTTGCTAACTGCAGTATCTATATTCTTTTTATTTGATCCCTTTCCCATAAATAATGTGGGTTGGCACAGAAAATCTTCATGGTATTTCAAATTGTGATACTTCAAAGATCTGCACAGTAGCAACAGAAGAGCATAAAAACAGTAACTTGGATCAGTAGCCTCAGCTCAAGATGACAAAGCCAGTTACTAGCAACGTGTATCAACAGAGTCTGACCCTTCTGCCTTCACCCTTGCATGAAAATCCCCTTCCCAACAGCCTGACCACCTGCAGAAGATATTCTTTAGAAATCTCCACCAGAATGGAAACTGATTCTAATTCTTGTTCTAATGGTGCTTTTTCTTGAAGATTACCTGGTCTCTGTGAAAAGGCATTAATCTAAATATTCTACTTACCAGCCTCTTTTGGATTGACCACTGCATTGATCACATTCAAAAGTTAATTACTATGGCTAAAGCAAAAAAGATGGAAGCCTTCAATCAAAGCCTCACAAATCAGTAAAAGAAATAAGAAAACAAAAAAGTTCAGTTGCAAATATTCCTCTTCCAAGTGTGAGCTGTAACTAATTTAAAGTGCATGTTAGAAAGAAATGTATCATCTTGTTTACTGAGAGCTCAAAGACCAGGGCAAATAAATGGCTCCTGAGAGGGTGATACTCAGGGACAGCTAGTCATTCCCTGGTTTAATCCATCACAATCAATGACAAGAAATGTATCAGAATAGTTAGCTCCTCCTTTTACTCACTACTTTTCATTAAAAGGATTAAGCAGCTTAAACTAAACATTGTACTAGTTCACATTAGCAAACTGAAAGGATATCTAGGAATGTTCTCTGGATAACGGTTAATTACAACTGATTTGATATTTGGAAAGTATTTTTAGGTTTTGAAATTAGGCCTATTTAGCTTTCAGAAAAAAAGACTGTAGAACAAATATTCAATCTGCCCTTAAGCCAGACCTATAAATCAACAAATAAAAATTTGAGTTGTTTTTGGAAGCTTGGTCCTGTGGACATTTGTTCTGAAGGGTAGTGGCTGTCAGGAGATTGCCTGTGTAAGATTCCTGTGTGATAATCCTCCCACACAGCTGTAGCTACTGCTCCAAGCTATGATTTCCATCTTCTACCATTCCTACATGAACAGCTTTGAAGCACCACAACATGAAATATCATGAAACATTTTGTACCACCTTGGATTACTTATAGGAAAGGAACCAAATAAAATCGGGTCTTCTACACATAGCCCGTGTGCTTTCTATGAATGTTTTATAACCATGGCTGTCTATTTCTTTTTTCCTGATGACGAGGGTAACTTGTTGCAGAGGCACCTAGCCTGAGCTGAGACTTTGCACATTTCATATTATTAGTCTTCAGGGAGAATAAAGAAGAAAATCCTTTCTTCATCTGTTTTGTGCTGCATCAATGCAACTATATTCTGATTTTTAATCTATATTATTTCCAGTAAAAATATTAACTAAAAAGACAGTATTTTTTTCTTTTTTTAGAAGGCCCAAGGCTCATATGTAAAGGAGCTGTACAATTTTGCATCTAACTTTGCATTGAATATGCAAATGTGAATGGATCAAGGGATAAAAAGATGGATGAAAACCTTTGAGAAAAATGCATGCCTATAAGTGACTACAATTAAATTGTGAAAGGTCTTCTCTACAGAAATAGGTTTTTGCTAAGTTGCAATGAAAAACAGATATTAATATATTTTTCTAAAATGAATATTAAGTTAACTACCTCCATGGCTAAGTACTGGCACTTATTCATTCCTTATTAGAAGTACAAATCATCATAAACTACATTTTATTAATAAAAAAGATTCATAGAGCAAAGATTTTGCTGAAACAATGCTATTAATTGTTTCATAGTGTAAATAATTTCTCATCTATAAAATAAAGGAAATATGAAAGTCCGGACTTCACCTGTTGGCTCCACATCATATGTTGAAATTCAGTGTACATGTTCCCAAACTGGCTTGAGGAAGCAGAGCCATGCAAAGCCAGACACATACACTCCTCATGGACAAAACATAACACCTTTCAAGTTCACAAGCTAACCATAATTGACATTTACTACATTTATACCTTTTTTTCCCATAAATACTTATTTGGACACCAAATTTAACATTTTACTCCTATGCAAACACCTTTATCTCATGTGGAACTCACCCTTAATTTCCCTAATAGTGTATTCATTCCACAATTTTATTTTACTTTCCATTTTGTAGTTCTTTGAATACGAATGCATTCTAGAACTAGTGGGATTATTTGAATGTTAGCATTTCTAGGACTGCAAAGCCCTCTTACAGTTCTTGCATGTCTCTCATTGGGTCTGGATTACCTTACTTTGGCCATGAGCCAACAATGTGACCCTGTGGCCAAGAAGGCCAATGGTATCCTGACATGCATTAAGAGTGCGACCAGCAGCTCAAGGAGGTGAACCTCCCCCTCTACTCTGCCCTGGTGAGGCTGCATCTGGAGTATTGTTCTGGGCTCCCCAGTTCAAGAGAGACAAGGAACTTCTGCAGAGAGTCCAGTGGAGGGCTACAACGATGATTAAGGGGCTGGAGCATCTTTCTTATGAGGAAAGACTGGGAGAGCTGGGTCTGTTTAGCCTAGGGAAGAGAAGACTGAGAGGGGACCTTATAAATGTTTATAAATATCTAAAGGGTGGGTGTCAAGAGGATGGGGCCAGACTCTTTTCAGTGGTGGCCAACGGTAGGACAAGGGGCAACAGGCAAAAGCGGGAACACAGGGGGTTCCGCTTAAACATGAGGAAAAACTTCTTTACTCTGAGGGTGACAAAGCACTGGGGCAGGCTGCCCAGAGAGGTTGTGGAGTCTCCTTCTCTGGAGACATTCAAAACCTGCCTGGATGCAGTTCTGTGCAACTTGTTCTAGGTGAACCTGCTTTGGCAGGGGGGGTTGGACTAGATGGTCTCCAGATGTCCCTTCTAACCCATTACAATTCTGTGATCTGCCAAGGGATCAGCATGCTAGACACCTTCTCTGATTCTCCCTACACCTTTTCCTGCACTGGGAAGCAGCCAGAATCCTGATGTTACCAGTGCTCTGATTGTCTTAATTTGATAAGGATGTAGGTCTCCAATTTTTCCACTCTGGAAGGACAGAAGGATGTTACCTGTGTTTAACACATCAGAGGGAGGTTAGTCTTATTCCGTGTATTAGCAGATCTCAGCTTCATCACCACGGTAGGTCCAAATCCTCATCCAAAACAAGAGGAATAAACTTTTTAACACCATGAAGCTCCTGTGAGAGCCTGGGTGTTTCACTGCCAGGCTGCTGACCTGGGTGCACTAGTACTTGTGTACAGTAAACACTGGCATCTGGTGGCAGCCAGGAGAATCACAGCTCGACCTCCCTGGAGGAGTAGCAGGGAACAGTTATTTCTGTAAAGGTAGTAGCATCTGCATGAATTGATACCCAGTGGGAAGATGATCACACCCTTGGTTGTCACCACCAGATATATCAACAGCCTTGCAAGCCCCTCGTGAAAATATATTTATATTCCTGTCGGGAAACTTGAATCAGTTCAGCAAGTTTCTAGTGCAAATCTAACACAAATGGTTGACCAGGGGGTCAACCAAGAGAAAAGCTCTAAAGATAGTACAGGTGGACAGGACTTCTGCATGTAAAAAACTAGATCCTGGAATTTGGATGATGCTGCAATTTGTATAAGACTAGTCTTAGACCACAGCCAAGTCATTTGACTGACTTCATATCAGTATAAAGCTATTTTGTTGACGAAGATTTAGACTGTAAAAAAGTGCTCACAGATTAGTACATGTCTTTTCAATGAATTCTTAGCTAGTTCTTAAAACAACTCCTAATTTCTTTTTCAATCTTCTGTTAGCATAGGGCCCAGTCTTGCAAGACATTATATGGTCTCAAATGCTGTTAGTGAACACGGACATCAATATGACTTAAACCTTGCACGATATGTCCTTCTCTCCTTTTCAAGAAGTACAGGGTTTGTGTCTCCAACTATTGTCATTCCCATATATTTTGTTGTTCATTTCAGTATCTTCTATTGCATCTCTGCTGCTACATCAAGGAGCTTTTCTCATGCAGAGTCTGAACAAATACTGCATATTTGAAATAGCCTGAGGAGTTTGGAATGAGGTTTGTTTGTGAGTCTGGAGTTTTATGTCCTTATCTGAACCAAACTGCTCATGCTTCTGAGTGTCACACATTGCTGTTGATCAGAAAGTTGTGTCTCCAGGAAAGGCATATTGCTCCCAATTTAGAAGAGTGAGCAAGGACATTTGAAGCATAACAAAATTGGAGGGGGCTAACAAAGCAAATGAAAGAATGATTCTAGGTCTCACTTACATTCAGTTAATTTGCTTTCTTCAACAGGAAGATTAGAGAGGAGTAAACTGGTATCCTTGCGTGCCTTTCTGAGAAGAAAAAGAGGAGACTGATAAAGGCTATTGAAATCAAGTAGATAAAATACAAGATTCAGTGTCTGAATCTGTGAAAATTAAAATTAGAAATCAGAAGTATATTTTTTCTGAAGGAAGGTTAACTGTTCAGTCAGCCAATACACAGCTATCATTGACTGTCCATCACTTGAAGCCTTTAATTCTTCAAAAATAAATATTCTGTCCTAGACAGCTCCTGATGTGCTGTAGAAAACATGGATTAATGATCTACAAGCCTGAATTGTGCAAAGAGACTGATGGTTTTAACAACTTTTTGCCTTCAATATTTAGAAATACTTGGTATCAAATTGAGCAGGAAAAGAATTCCTTCTCTATTTGCTAATCTCAGTGACTTCAACAGGACAACTGAATGGCTTAAATTTGAGCATGGGATTATCACAGAATCACAGAATATTAGGGATT
>NW_010296139.1:0-20856 GCF_000700745.2 Antrostomus carolinensis
CAAAAACGATGAGGTCTGAGGAGGGGTTTGAAGCAAAATAGTGGGATAGCTTTAGAGAGATTCACTGAGCACTCTTCCCAAACATAAGAAGAAACATAACAGAAAGCCTGAAGGTGCTTATTTTAGAATGTAAGAAATTAAAAACAAATGTTTACATCATTGGTTGACTGTAAGAAGGACTGGATTTTTCAGTGCTGAACTAGAACTTAATGTTCTGTGTCCTAATGCAGTGCAAAAGAGAAGCAAGGTCAGAAATACAGAGAGAAGAGATTACTAAAACAGAAGGCTTGCAGAGCTCTCTTTGCCTTGTTCTTGACAAATGAAAATTTGCTGTTATAACAAGAGCAGAGAAAAGAAGTCACAGTGTTTAGACTGAGAAATTATTAAGAGTTTGTCTACATTAATAGATAGAAAGGGCTGAATATTAGAGATATTATGCCAAAGAATACAGATTTAAACAAACTGATTTTCAAGATCAAAGCCTGAGAATCAAAGATGGTGCCAAATGATACTCCCAAATGAGCTTTCATCCACAATACTAAAGAGACAAAACGAGACAAGTTATGAACATGCTGAACTTGAGACACCCATACAGGAAGGTCAGAGACAAACAATGCTATTAGCTGAATGAACATACTTATTTGCTCCCAGGGACTCTCATCTTCTTCAGGGTCACATTGAATAGGACAAAGCCAAGGCCTCACTCACTTCAAATCTGTGTCTTCAACTAGTTTGCAAAAATAAGTTTTCTAATAAAACTATATCATACTGGCATGCTCTGAGCTGCATGTTGTCACTCCAGTCATTTGGTCTGATTTCTTGTTTCAAAAAGACCATGATTCTTTTTCTTGTGTTTTGTATATCCCATACTTATCTTCTGATTGAACTAGAGCATGTTTTTAAACAGACATCCACTCTTTATATCAGGGAAGAAACCAATGTGGAAATCAGCACATCTTTGGGGATGTTTTTTTGTGGTTGTCTTGCTTTTAAAATGTGTACCTTATTTCTAGCCTGACTGCAGTGTTTATTAATGTTTAGGCATTGAACTTTTTTCTACCTTTTGGATAGATGAAGACTTCCTTTCATGTTGAAATCCACCTGAAGATAGACTGAGATCCGTCTGAAGATAAATCTGGGGTATAAGAAGAGGTTACTTGCAGACTGCAATTAACTTCTTTTATAAATTAACCAGACTGAGAATTCTTTGTGAAGTTTTGCTATATTGCATATTTTGTAAACCTGTTTTTTTCAGAAACTTTCCAACCTCGAGGTGTATACCTTAGGACTGGACATGGCATTGTAGTAATGATGTCAATAACACCATATAGATGTAATACGGTCTTTATAGCCTGTCTTATTTGTCTTTACCTTATATAGTTAAGAGCTACATTAATCTTAATCACTGTATTACGCTGTGAGCTCATGTTCAGTTGGTTACTCACCAGACCCCAAAGGCTTCCACAGATAGAGGCTTTCCAAGAAACATTTTTGTGTCCTATGAATGTGACGTACTTTCTGTTTTCCTAGATGTACAATCTTGCATATGGCAGCATTAAAATGCATGATGTTTAAAAATGAATTCAGATTACTGAGTGATTCATAACTCTCCATATATTATTTATCACTTAAGTCAATAATTATGTCATAAGGAAACTTCGTAAGAAGTTATTTTGTTATTTGTTTCTACATTATCACTACACAAACTAAATAACTGATTCAAGAACAGACAGCACTGAACTCATTAATTTATGTTATGATTTCTCATTGAAAATCAATTTTGGAGGTGGTATAGTTATCAAGATGATTTTTTTTTTTCACAATCTAGATAACACAAATGTTTTACATTGATTATTGCTGAATGTCAGATTTTAGTTAGAAAGTCACGTAATAATAAGCCAAGTGACATGCCTTTGGTATTGTCTTTGCCAGTCAGATTTGTAATCATCTCAAAAGACAATATCAGATTTGCTTTGTATGTGTGTTATTAAAAGTGTTTTCGTGCATTTATTAATTTAATTTGCTGCCATACTTGCTATTGTTGCTTTTGCCAAGGAGAGGCAGAGCTATCACGGTGAAGGCCCTCTTGGGCTAGGCTGTATAGAGAGTCAACTAATGTGTGCAGAGTCTGAAAGGAATATATGACACAGTTGTGATAACTCTTTTTAATTAGCCTCAATCTTATGCAACTCTCCAGCCTGTTACACAACACATATCAGTTCTCAACTCACATCACTGCATAATTTTAATATCATGCATCCTTTAAGATTTATTTGCAAAATATTTCAGAAAACATCATTCAGGGTGACAGAACTACAACATAACAAATTGATCCTTTATAAACATTTCTAGCTAATAATTATGAAGTCTTAATATTCCTGTTCAATGTCTACAATAACATTTTTTGTATAAAAAATAACTAAAGGTAAGGCACAGTGTATAAAAACATCCTGTGTTCCCTTGAATTAAGCTGAAATCTTTTGATGTGCTCAAGAGGTTGTTGTTTGTGCACTGTGTCCTTCAATCTAAAATACCATTGGAAGTGATAGAATGAAAAATGACAGTTAAGTAGGAGCTCAACCTGCTCGACCTGTCGTTCCTTGTGCCACTCAGAGGAGCAGAGAGGCTGGTGACAGTTATATCACTCCCTGCAATACCAAAGCTTAGGAGGGTATGACTAACCAGACAACACAAATGAGGATAGCAGCACTAATATCTGACTGCCCATGTCTGCAAATACAATGTCTTTATAGGAAAATACTTCAGTGAACTGTGCCAATTCATCATCAGCGTATATTGGTGCCTGGGATTCTTCCTTTTCAGGTGCAATTCTTGTATTTCATTAGGTTCTTGTTGGTCCCTTTCTCCAGCCTGCCTGGATCCCTTTAGATGGCAACCCTGCCCTCCAGCACATCTACTGTTTTCCCCAATTTGAAGTCATCTGCAAACTTGACAAGAGCGCACTCCATTACCACCTCCAGATCACTGATAAGGATGTTAAACCTGACAGGTCCCAGTGTTATCCACTTGTCACAGGCATCCATGTAGAGTGCTGCCCATTAGCCACCACTCTCTGACCCTGACACTGACCCTCCAACTATCCTTTTGCCATCTAGTTGTCCAGCCATCAAGACCATGATGGTCTAATTTGGCTAAAAGAGGTAATTCATTATGGCTTAGCTAGACATGCGAAAGGAGTCTGTCAAAATGTGGACTAATCTATCCTTACACTAGAAAGCAGAATTCCTTCTGATTTTCTACAAGACTAATGTTGAACTGTGTATCTTGAGCAACATAGCTGATAGTCTGATTTGTCTTTGCAACTGTCACTGAGCAGATGAAGTAACTTGCCCAGTATCAGTTTATGTATTTATGGCTACTATTTTATTGGCTACTCATCAGGCCTTCACTAGCAAGAACAAGTAGCTATAGGAACTGCCTGTTTTCTCTTGGCTAAGAAAGAAACCTAATTTTTTCACAAAAAAACCTCTGAAAATTTATTTCAGAGTTTGAAGTGGTAGGAGCTTAACAGTGAAACAGTGATACAGAGTGGTGACTCTCCTATGGATCTCTCACAATATACATTCCAATCTACTTAACTTTTTGTGCACAGTTGATGCCACTCCATACACAAGTTAAATAGGGAGTCCAAATAGTTATTTACAGTCAACTGAAATGATCAGAATTTTTCCATCTAAATGTCATTGAAAAAATATTTTTAATATAGAATGGAAACATTTTTAAAATATTTTGTTCTCAGTTAAAGAATGCTTTGAAAAGGAAAAGTAAAGCAGTTTGATGCTTACATTAAAGCATCTCCTGTTTCTGTTTGTAATTAAGCCTTTTGATACAGGAAAAAAAAAAAAAAGAGTAGTGTTCCAAATGTGCCAAAAATCAGTTGTAATATAAGGTATGTGACGACATAAGAGTCATTATAAAAGAGCCTTCTGCAGAAAACATCTTTGAATCTTAATGATCCCTAGCTGATCCAGTTCAAGTGAAACAGGAAGATAAACAAAAGTAGTCTGTAAGTAAGGCTTTTATTTTAAAAGAGCAAACTTTGAGAAATTATGAGAGCCAATTAGAGACGATGACTGGATTGAGAGTTTAAGGTCTTTAATATAGAAAAGCTATGCACTTTAATTCAAAAAAAGCAAACACTATCTGGAATTTGCAGACTAATAAAGGAATAAAAGGTGGTAACCAATATCCCAGGACTCTTAGAAGTAAAACTACCTTCAAAATTGTGGTGGATACAAAAAGAGAAATTGGTAAAAATAATTTTAAAAAGGGTTATTTTATTTGGTGATAGTGTGGGGGTAGAATAATACGGTAAAGATTAAACTTTTTACCTAAGTAAAAAATATTTAAATACATTAAAAAGTATACTTAAACAGAATTATAAAAAAATAACAACAAATTAAATCACATTATATGAAGGAGGAGGTAGTAATGAAATACAGTATTTTGCTAGTGTAGCTCTATGTGATAGTTGGCCAGCAGCCAACACAGCCATTCACCCACTTCCCCCCCACCCCCAGATAGTCTAGCATGTATAAAACATATAAAGCTGAGAATTCTTGTGCAGAAAACCAATGCTGAAAAATTAAATAATGTTATTATCTGCAAATCTGTTTAAAATTTCTGTATGATAGGAAGAATCTGCAGAAATGAAAAAAAAACATGATTTTCATGTGTTTTGTTTGCTGCAATCCTTACATTTATTGATACATTAGGTAAAGTATAGATATTTTAAAATTCTATCATATCTTACTTTAGAAAAAAGCTTATAAATTAAATTACTTTGATTTTAGCCCAGATAACTGAAAACAGTCTTGTTCAAGAAGGACCAGAACTCTATACATTTATTCTTAAATTATTACCTTTGTGGAGAATAATACTCTGCTGTAAATTTTTTGTTCTATACAGAGGAGAACAAGTTTCCTCCTGTGGAGAACTGCATGAATTTTTCTGGGAGAACATAGTTATGCTTAGCCCATTGAGAATACATAAAAGGTTCACATACATTGTATTAGAAGAAAAATTAGGAGCTGTAACACATTTAAAGGCCACATCACAGAAGCACCATTTGTACATCACTAAGCACTTGTTCCAGCCTGTGCTAAAGCCCAAATATGTCCCCAGAACTAGTAACAGGAGGAAGATTAATTCAATTTTCCTTGGTCCTCTGTCTTTAGTTTTATTGAAAAAATGAATTAGTATTTGCACATAGTCTGAACAAAATATTGCTGCTAATGTGTGTATGTTTTCATGCTTATGAATAAGGAAAAATAACCTATGCATTGTAGCCAGTTCTTGTCATTGCCAGCATTATCCCTGGTCTGGAGGTTCCTGTGCAGGATAGTTTTAAACCGGCTACGCCAACTCTAAATAAAATTTCTAAGAACCTTACCAGTAATATTTTCTAGATTATTCATAGACATTCAATAATACTTCTGATTTGTACTTCTTCACACCTTACAAGATCTTTTCACCTTGCTCAAGGTACATAATAAACATTAGATGATCAGAGTTACTGGGGAACTTAAACCTGATGCTCCTTGAAGCCTCTGGGTATTGAGAAGCAGGGTATATTAGTCCATATGAGGCTTATTCCCAATATAAAAGTAATGTTTTTAATATAAGAGCTGGCTGTATACAACTTACTTTTGGAGATATTATCATGGGAACTGGAAAAGAAGGTAGGTCTTGACTGTGTTTCATAAAGTACTTTTGTGTCCTAGAGATTGCATGTTTTTTCTACAGTGTGGAAAAGTTATTTCCTCTACTCTCTTATTTCTTTCCTCCTTTCTCTTCCCATCTCTCCATTTCAAGCACTAAATATATGTTTCAGACATTAGCTTCTACAGCTCAAATCCCCATCTGAACCAAGAAAGAAATATTTCTCTTGCTCACATCAAGGGGTTGTTGTTATTCAGCTCAAATGAGACCAGGATTTTACTTCAAATATTTATAGCAAAACTGTGGACATCAAGGCCTATCATATTTTGTGAAACATTAGAATCTAAAATACTTTCTTAGAGCTTGTTCTTCTTTGGTACCTTCTCCGGTAGGAATGGTATCACTTTCCAAATAGCTGAAGATAATCCATGATTTTCCCCTACGAATTTGCTTGGCAATTTTTCTTGATCAAAAAATATTTAAAGCACTTATCAACTTTAGAGTAATTATCAACTTTAGTATTCCATACTTCTGTTTCTCTTTTGCTAGGCATTCTGAAGAAAACAGTTTGATCCATCCTTGGATCAAAGTAATGAAAACTAAGATAGGCTTATATATATCATGCAAGTATGAATACAGACATAGTACTTAAATACAAGTGTGTGTATATATGTATATCATATGTAAGTGTATAAATTTTCCTATATGTATACAAATATAAGATAATTTATTCATTTCAAATCAGAAAAAAAAAATTGCCATATGGATGCTTTCAAGATTATGCTCATTCTGAAGATTTGTATTTTTGCAGATTTGCCATCCTTGTACCACCAGACTATTTTCTGTTATGAAATTTTCAAATGTTTTGCAGCATCCTAATTAGGAAGACTTCTCACCCCTGCTCACACAGAGCAATTTTCTTTTGGGGTTTTTTTTTCATTTAATAATCTAGCTAAGGAAATTAGTTTTTATTTGGAAGGATAACATCAAGAGTGTCAAGAGTGACAGGCCTGTGATGATGATTGTCATAGAAACACATGCTTTGTTAAAAAATCATTTTTACTATTTTAAAAAAAGCAAAATCCAGCAGAACACAGATAGAGACTTCGCAAACTTAGATTCAGACCTCTCTTCTCTTGAATTTTCTCATGTGACCTTGGGCAAATTTCATAACTGTCCGGGGCATCATTTTCACATCTTCAAAAAGAAGCCAGCAGCTCTTCCTATTCCACAGAAGCTGTGTGAGGAAAAAGCACGTGAAAGACTATGAAGTGATTAAATACAATGTGAAAATCTATCCAAGGAAGAGTGATATTAATTTACCTATCTGTTTAATACAGATGTCCATTTTTCAAATGCTCACTTCTTGTTTTCTTCATAATCACTGGAAATAAATAAGTACTTCCAGGGCACAAATCATCTCATCCTAAAGGAGACATTGAAAATAAGTCAGATGAACAATGTGCTGAATGCCTGTTCTTCCCCACTGACTCCAAAGGAAGTCTCAGGTGTAGATGTGTAAATGTCTGTAACCGCAGGTATTTGGTCAGATTACTCATACTTAAAGAATGTTGAGTTCCTTATAACCACACAGATTAAGTGTGGGGCAGTTAGTCAGGCAAAGATATAGCATCTCCTCAGTGTCAATTAAGTGAGCAATACTAAAGCAAATAGCTCTACAGATGTCATATTCTGGAGAGGATACAGAAGGTAGGCTGGGTGATGAGTGGCTTCAGGCCAGCTCTAAAGACAAGGACTTGGGAGTGCTGGTGGACGAGAAGCTCAACATGAGCCGGCAATGTGCGCTTGCAGCCCAGAAGGCCAACTGTACCCTGGGCTGCATCAAGAGGAGTGTGGCCAGCAG
The DNA here is from genome assembly GCF_000700745.2 of Antrostomus carolinensis. Classification (NCBI taxonomy): domain Eukaryota; kingdom Metazoa; phylum Chordata; class Aves; order Caprimulgiformes; family Caprimulgidae; genus Antrostomus; species Antrostomus carolinensis. Next base: position 7,547 of record NW_010296139.1, read on the forward strand.
GTCGAGGGAGGTGATTCTCCCCCTCTACTCCACTCTCATAAGGCCCCACCTGGAATACTGTGCCCAGTTCTCACTGGCCCCCAACACAAGAGGGACATGGACCTGTTAGAACAAGCCCAGAGGAGACCACGAGGATGATCCGAAGACTGGAGCACTGGGTTGGAACTAGATGATCTTTAAGGTCCCTTCCAACCCAAACCATTCTATGATTCCTATGAGGACAGGCTGAGACAGTTGGGACTGTTCAGCCTAGAAAACAGAAGGATTAGTGGAGACCTTATAGAGGCTTTCCAGTACCTGAAGAGGGCCTACAAGAAAGCTGGGGCTTTTTATAAGGGCAGTTAACCGTAAAACAAGGGGAAATGGCTTTAAACTGAAAGAGGGCAGGTTTAGATTAGATATTAGGAAGAAGTTCTTCACTGTGAGGGTGGTCAGACACTGGAACAGGTTGCCCAGAGAAGCTGTGGATGTTTCCTCCATGGAAGTGTTTAAGGCCAGGCTGGATGAGGCTTTGAGCAACCTGGTCTAGTGGAAGGGGTCCCTGCTGATGGCAGGGGGGGTGGGAATTGATGATCTTTAAGGTCTCTTCCAACCCTAACCATTCTATGATTCTATGATTCTATATTTAAATGTGTTTCAGTATCTTGCTTACTTATAATGCTGAGAGAGGAATTGTGGCTTTCCATGCACAATTTGTTAGAAATTCAAATCCAACTGTTATCCGTAGTCATGAGAAAATCTATTTACTATGTGATTTTTTGATCTCAAAAAAGGTGTGGATGACATTTTCAGCCAGGAGCTCTACTCCTTTTATGCATTTCTACTTACTTTCAGAAATATATTGACATGTCTGCAAATGTCTTTTTTTTTAAAGAGTACTTTATTCTATAAATACCCCTATTGAAGTAATGAGGGTATTTGTAGACTAAGCCACTGCCTATCACAGAATCAGAGACAAATAGGCTGAAAGAGACCTCAGGAGGTCATCTACTCTGTGCTTTTGCCCGCGGGCAAAATCAACTGTACCTGTCAGCTCTGATAGATGTTTACCTAACCTGTCCTTAGAGATTTCCAATGATTGAAACTCCAAAAGCTCTACAGGCAATCTATTCTAGTGTGACATGATCCATGACATAAGAAAATTTTACTTAATATCTATCTTAAATCTTCCTGGCTATAATTCATTCTTCCTGGTCATTAATTCTTTTTCTGTCCTCTCTGGGCATGGAGAACTGATTATTTCGTTCTTCATTCTAGAAGCATTTCACATACTTGCAGATCATAACAATGCTATCCTCTTCTTTCTCTTTTTCCTAAAGTATTCCTATTAGTACACTTTTTCAGTCCCTCCTTCCTGAAGTCTGTTTGTTTGTTTGAAAGTCTAGTTATTTTCATTATTCTTTTCAGTTAGACCAAATGATAATTCTACCTGGGAAAAACAGGTCTTTTCCAACTTCCTTAAGCTTCAGAGATGGCCTCGGTAAGACTGAATACACCTGGTTTTGTTAGATAAACTGAATTAATATAGGGCATACATGAGAAAATTAAACTTTTTAGCAAGAGTTAAAGAGCAAGGAGTGTGGGATCACAACGTTTTAAGTGATGTCCATTACCTGGCATGCAGACTAGATGCCAAACATAGAAGTCGGATAATTCTTTCTTTTATCTTAGCATGTGAATGGTATAAAGTATTCAAGGGGAAGAGTAGTTAGGCAGAATGTACCAAAAAAAAAGTTGTAATACAGCCATTTATTTAGAAGCATTAGGGGGATGTTCCCTGATAAAAAGTTCTAAAATGTCTGAAAATTAATGATCTCTTGTTCCAGTAGTAGGTAAATGCTACACAATTTTAAGGAAGCTTTATACCACTCTGCGTATGCTTTGATAAGACTGAGTCACAAAAGTCTTAGTTATTCAAATTCCATCTTTGGCAACTAGAACATTTTGATCCCTTGAGACACATTAATCATTGGTAGGTATCACCAATCCTATACAGACATATCTTCTTGACAGCAGAATTGCACAAAATTTCCTTTCCTTTAATGTGTACAAAGTTTGGCTTCCTTAATTCTAGGGAGTTTCTTAAAGCAATAATTTTTTAGTTATCTTATTTGAAAGAGGCTTAGGCAAGCATATCTGTATCTTAAATGTATGTTGGGTATTCAAGACAATAATTTAATTAATATCTGCTGTTGAATTTTCTCTATAAATGAATTTAATCTTCATGTCACCAAAGAAGAAATCATAGAGGTTTAAGTGCTATAGTTAAGTGATGAGGACATTTCTTTAGGATTTAGGAGAGACAGATGAAACTTTCTGCTGCAATTAACAGATCATCATTTATACAAATTACCGTAGATCCAAGAGAAAACAAAGAGAACATCCAGTAGATTAGTAACTGGGGTGGTCTTTCAGGATTTAAACAATCTGAATTCAAGTATTTGCTTCAAACGTGGCAGAAGAGTAGTTTTAAAATAGATTTCTTACCTTCAAGCACCACTGTGAGGCTAAGCTGCAATAACTGAGTTTTAGGCACCTCATACATGAAGTCCAGGTGGAGTTAGCTACCACAATATGAAATTCAGAGCTGCCACGATACTGTAGGTAGGTGCCTGAGCTCACCAGTAACCAATGCTGAATGCAGAAAAAGTTTTACATGTCAGAGATTTTGATGACTAACATCAAAAATCACTTTCCTTCCTCCCCCCAAAAGGTTTGTGTCATATAGCTTAGGAAGGTCAGAAATCATCCTCTCCTGTGGAAGGCTCTTCTGTACAAAACATCCATGATTTTGAGGCTGAAGAAATAACAAGGTCACCCAGTTTCTGAACTGGACATTCAAGAGAAAAGAATCTAGTACTCAGAACCATATACATATTTCATAATCAAGTTGAGGAGAGCAGGTGAGAACACAAGTGTGCAGTTGTCCAGAACGAGCATCCTAATACTAGGCTGTTATTTTGTTTTAGCTCTCTGTCAAGTGTGAAACTGATTTCTTCTTTAGGAAGTGGTGCATTTTCAATAAGAGTCATGGAAAGCCCCTGTCCCACAGTTAAGACCAGGTTATGCTCCTTATCTGTCCTCCCCACAAAGAGTGTGGGAAAACATGTTTCAAACTTCTTCAGCTGAGATGAAGCTTGAGTAACTCCTGTGGTCATGGAGCAGAACATAAATTCCACCTGCTCCCACAATAGATTAACAAATATCTTTGTGAGGCAGCACTTTGCCCTCAATAATCTGTCATATAATAAGAGCCCTCCTAAATTATGGCAGAAATCTGGCATTTGTATATGTTTCAAATAGAAGATTTAAGGCCATCCTTCCAATGTTAGTGTGTATTGAGTGTAGGTCACAAGGTTTTGGTAATGGAAGGGGAGGTACAGGGGTGGCATCTGTGAGAAGAGACCAGGGGCTACCCTGTGCTGGACACAGCTGTTTCCAGCTGTCTCCATAATGGACTTACCAGAAGATACAGCTGAGCCTATTAGCCAAGCTGGTGGTACCTATGGAAAATCACGTTTAAGAAAGCACAGCAATGAGGAGTGAGGAAAAAAGCATGAGAAATAATCCTGCAAACAGCAAGGTCAGAGAAGAAGGAAGGGAAACGGGTGCTCCAGGCACCCATTGGAACAGATTCTCCTGCAGCCTGTGTAAGAGATTGTGCTGGAGCAGATATTCACACTGCAGCCCATGGAGAACGCAATGCTGGACCAGGTTTATCCTGAAGGACTGCAGCCCAGCCTATAGAGAGGACCCATGCTGGAAGAGTGAGGAGGAAGGAGCAGCAGAAAGGAACCATTATGGACTGACTGGAAACCCCCATACCCCATCCCCCCTCCACCACTTGTTGAGGGAGGAGGTCGAGAGGTCAGGAATGATGAGTGAAGTTGAGTCTGGGGAAAAAAGGTTGCTGGGGGAAAGTGTTTTAGTTTTTGTCTTTGTTTCTTACCATCCAGTACAACTGTGAATTGGCAATAAATTAAATTTATTTTTTCCAAGTCAAGTCTGTTTTGCTTGTGTTGCTAATTGGTAAGTGATCTCCTTGTCTTTATCTCCACTCATGAGCTTTCTAAATCTTATTTACTCCCCTGTCCTATTAAGGAAAGGGAGTGAGAGAACATCTGGGTGGGTGTCTGGCAGATACCCAAGGTCAACACATCACATTCCCACTATGGGATAATCATTTATATTAACCATTTTTTCCTGCTTTTTAAATATTTAGTGTAAAGAATGAAAATAAGGAAGTCAGCTAACAAGCCCTTTCCTATCCTATCTTTCTATGTCAAACTCCATACTTCAAAAAATTACAAAACAGTATTAAAAAACTAGACTTTCTGACTTTCCTATGCAGAATACAAAAATGTGAAACAACTATATGAAACTTCAGATCTTCAATGAGTTCACCTGCAAGAAGCTAAAAAAACCCCTGCTACTTATTTTTACTTGAGAAAAATCAGTTCAGTCCTTACTAAAAACTATATTGAAATCCAGCCCACACTCCTTCTGGTTTAATTTCTGATGAATTATGTTAATTCAGGAGTGTCAATTAACCAAGATGTCATTCCATGCTAGTAAGAAACTGCAAATGTTCAAAACAACAAGAATTTTATATTTTTCCTTTATTGCTTTAATTATTTTAGCAAGAAATTACAAAATTTTAAAGCCAGAAAGAAATTTGTTTAGAATGATAGTGGTGTCTTTTTTTTTTTTTTTTTAATTAGTCAGCCTTCATTCACATCTCTGTGTATGACTTCAGAGTCTAAAATAATGTTGTAAATATGAAGTTCATTTTAAGCATTTTATCTTAGAGGTATATTGAGATTCCATATTAACAAATACAGAGTTGGGCTACACCATTTGCTGCATAATTCATACTTCATAATTAGCGTGGTTGGATTTTATTAATTAATATGTGCATTCCTGGGTTACTGGCTCTACTTATTTCCATGTGATAGTATTGAGAAAGGTGACAGATTTACAGTGAAAAAAATTGGAACAAAGATTCTTTCTTGCAAGCTATTTATGGCAAGCTGATTAATATGAAGAGCTAGGAACCTCAATTTACAAGTGATACTAATTAAAGTAAAAAGCATAGCAGAGGTGGCAGTAGAATAAGCCATTTTCTCAAGAAACAGATGATGAACAAGATCTGTGACATAATTTCTGTCTAAATCCCACCATCAATCTATTGAAATGTGTTCCAAAAACTCAAAGAAGGGCCAGGCTGCTTTGTTAGCTTTCTGGTGGTGATACAGTCAGCACCTTATTGAACCATAAATTGGTTTGGTTTGGAAAGAACCTTTAAAGACCATCTAGTCCAACTCCCTTGCCCTGGGGACATCTCTTATGAGATCAGGTTGCTCAAAGTCCCATCCATCCGAACTTTGAACACTTCCAGTGATAAAGCACCCACAAATTTTCTGGGAAACTTGTTACAGTGTCTCACCACCCTCATTGTAAAAAAAAATTCTTCCTTATGTCCAATCTAAACCTATCCTCTTTCAGTTTAAAACCATTATCCCTTGCCCTGTCACTACAGACCCTTGTAAAAGGTTTATCTCCATCTTTCTTATAAGCCCCCTTTATATATCGAAAGGCCAAAATAAAGTCTCTCCGGAGCCTTCTCTTGTCCAGGCTGAACAACCCCAACTCTTTTAACATTTATTCAGAGGAGAGGTGTTCCAGCCCTCTGTTAGTTTTTGTGACCCTCCTCTGGACCTACTTTAACAGGTCCATGTCTTTCTTGTGCTGGGGACCCCAGAACTGGACACAGTACTCCAGATGGGGTCTCACAAGAGTGGAGTAGAGGGGCAAAATCACCTCCCTCAACCTGATGGTCACACTTCTTTTTATGCAGCCCAGGATACAGTTGACCTTCTGTGTTGCGTCATACATTGCCAGCTTGTGGTAGGTTGACCTTGGCTGGATGACAGGTGCACACCAAGATGCTCTACCACTCCCCTTCCACAGCTGGACAAGGGAGAGAAAATGTAACAGAAGGCCTGTAGGTCAAGATGAGGACAGGGAGATCACTCAATATTTACTGTCACAGGCAAAAAAAGACTTGACTTGGGGAAATTAATTTAATTTATTGATAATCAAAGGTGAGAGTAGGATAATGAGAAATAAAAACAAATCCTAAAACACCTTCCATCCATCCCTCCCTTCTTCCAGGGCTCAACTTAATTCCTGAATTCTCTACCTCCTCTCCCTGGGTGGTGTAAGGGGACAAGGAATGAGAGTTTGGGTCAGTTCATCACGTGTTGTTTCTGCCACTCCTTCCTCCTCTTACTCTTCCCCTGCTCCAGTGTGAGGTCCCCCCATGGAAGACAGTCTTCTGTGAACTTCTCCAACCTGGGTCCTTCCCACAGGCTGCAGTTCTTCATGGACTGCTCCAGTGTGGGTCCTTTCCATGAGGTGCAGTCCTTCAGGAAGGGACTGCTGCATCACGGGTCCCCCACGAGGTCACAAGTCCTGCCAGCAAACCTGCTCCAGCATGGGCTCCTCTTTTCATGGGTCTACAGGTCCTGCCAGAAGACTGCTCTAGCATGGACTTCCCACAGCATCATAGCTTCCTTTGGGCATCCACCAACATGGGGTCCTCCATGGGCTTAAGGCAAATATCTGTTCCACCATGGACCTCCATGGGTTGCAGGGGAACCTCTGCTCCAGCACATGGATCACCTCCTTCTTCACTGATCTTGGTGTCTGCAGAGTTGTTTCTCTCACATATTCTCACTCGTGTCTTCTGACTGCTGCTGGTGTTGCACAGTTTTTTTCCCTCCCCTTCTTAAATATATTATCATGGAGGCACTACCATTGTCATTGATTGGCTCAGCCGTGACCATCGGCAGGTCTGTCTTGGAGCTGGCTGGCATTGGTTCTGTCAGACATGGGCAAAGTTTCTGGCAGCTTCTTGCAGAAGCCACCCTTGTAGCCCCACATGCTACCAAAATCTTGTTACTCAAACCCAATACACAACTCTTGTCCAATTTTTCATCCACCAGTGTCCCCAACTCCTTCTCCACAGGGCTGCTCTCAATCCATTCATCACCCAGTCTGTACTGAAGCTGGTGATTGGCCTGACCCAGGTACAGTGTCCTGGTTTTGCTAGGATAGAGTTAATTTTCTTCTTAGTAGCTAGAATAGCTGTGGATTATATTAACTATAGGATTTGTTATGAGAAGAATGTTGATAAAGTACTAATGTTATTAGTTGCTGCTGGAGCCCAAGGTCACAGAATGACAGAATCACAGGCCTCCAACTAGACTCTTCACCGCTTATTAAAACCCTCTGAGCTCTGCCATTGAGCCAGTTCTTCACCCACCTCACTGTCCACTCATCTAACCCACAGTTCCTAAGCTAACCTATGACGATGCCATGGGAGACAGTGTTAAAACCTCGCTGAAGTCAAGGTAGACAATATCCACTGCTCTCCCCTCATCCGCTAAGCCAGTCATGCCATCATAGAAGACTATCAGAACCTATGACGATGCCATGGGAGACAGTGTTAAAACCTCGCTGAAGTCAAGGTAGACAATATCCACTGCTCTCCCCTCATCCGCTAAGCCAGTCATGCCATCATAGAAGACTATCAGATTGGTCAGAGATGATTTCCCCTTAGTGAATCCATGTTGACTATTCCCGATAACCTTCTTTTCCTCTACATGTTCAGAGATGGCCTCCAGAATGAGCTGTTCCATCACCTTTCCAGGGATGGAGGTGAGGCTGACTGGCCAGTAGTTTCCTGGGTCCTCCTTCTCACCCTTTTTGAAGACTGGAGTGACATTGCCTTCCCTCCAGGCCTCAGGCACCTCTCCTGACCTCCATGACCTTTCAAAGATGACGGAGAGTGGTTCTGCAATAACATCCACCAGCTCCCACAGCACTTGAGGGTGCATCCCATCAGGGCCCGTAGATTTGTGGGTGTTGAGTTTGGCTAAATGGTCCCTAAGCCGATCCTCCTTGACCAAAGGAAAGTCTTCCTCTCTCCAAACTTCCTCTCCTACCTCCAGGACCTGGGATTCCTGAGGACCAGCAGTAAAGACTGAAGAAAAGGCAGCATTAAGTAACTCTGCCTTCTCTGCATCCTCCGTCACCAGGGCACCCACCTAATTTAGCAGCAGCCCCACATTTTCCCTAATCTTTCTTTTGCTGCTGAGGTACTTGAAGAAGCCCTTCTTATTGTCCTTGACATCCCCTGCTAGATTTCATTCCAAGCAGGCCTTGGCCTTTCTTGTTGCATCCCTGCATACTCTGACAATGTCCCTATGTTCCTCCCAAGCGGCCAGTCCCTTTTTCCACATTTTGTAGACTTCCTCCTTCTGATTGAGCTTTTCCAGAAGTTCCTTGCTCATCAATGCAGGCGTCCTGCCTCCTTTGCTGGATTTCTTACTCTTAGGGATGTATTGATCTTGAGCTTGGAGGAAGTGTTGCTTGAAAATTAACCAGCTCTCTTGGGCCCCTCTACCCTCCAGAGCCTTAGCCCATGGGATTCCTCAAAGCAGGTCTTTGAAGAGGCCAAAGTTAGCCCTCCCTGGGTGGGAGAGTGAGAGGGAGACTGGGTGTGTGTTTGGTTGCAAGCCAAAGGAGTGAAACCACCTCATGCAGGACCTTGCACTTGGCCTTGTTGAACTTCATGAGATTCACACTTGCCCATTTCTCAAGGCTGTCAAGGTCCCTCTGGATGGCATCCCTTCCCTCAAGCATATCAGCTGCACCACTCATCTTGGTGTCATCCACCACTTGATGAAAATCTATTTGATATAACCTTGACTGAACATGCTATAGCCAGTTTTATTTCCATTAGACCACAGTTGCAGTCTGAGGAGTTCTACATACTGAAGTGGAAGTTTAGAATTGAAATGAGTTAATATAAGGATTTGGTGTTGGTTTCAAGGCCTTTTTTTGTTTGCTGCATACTATGTAACTTGCCTGACTGTCACAGGAGAAAAGCATCAAAGAACATGATATTAAAGTGTGCTGAAGGTTAAATTATATAAAAACCAATAGTGAAATACTTAATAAAAGCTTTATGGCAGGATTTTTGTTTTCTATCATAGAACAAAAAGCTTTACTTTTTTTGGAATCATTCCAAGCAATCAAAACGTTCTCTTGGAGAATTCATTCTGCAACAAATTATGCCTTCATCCTACACTACTTCAGAAAGCTGTGTTTTACCTGAAGTATACATGTCATGGTTCTCTGCTATGTTCTGACCTAATGGCACTTTCACAGGGTCCACTGAGACTCCACTAATTTCACTCTATTTCAAGTCCATAAAGTAGATTTAGACCAGATCCTATAAATTTGTGTTGTACAAATATAATGGTTGTCTGATGGCTACTATTCCGATGCTGTCAGTACAGTGTAACTGAGTAATATGATCTCAGCTAACGGTTATGTTTTTATGTGGCTAGAGTCCCAGGCTGGGAGTTAGTAACCTCATGCTCTGTTCCCATCTGTGCTTCAGATTTACTGTGCAACTGTAAACAGATCTGATGTTGTCTTTGTGCTTTGGATTGCTGTTTGCACAGGGACAATAGTATTTCTTTACTCTGGAAAGCCCTTCTGAGAAATATGTGTAAAAACTATTAATCTGTTGATTAGTTATCTTACTTATTACTTGGAGTGTCAAAGATGACATCGCTAATGCAGCCATTGGTTACATTAAGACTCCATGATGTTGAAATGGGCTTCATCAGTATTTAGTAATGCCCATGGATTTTGCTTTCAGAAGGACTGTTATCTTCTAATGGAAATAATATTATAAGTTATGGCTATCATAGCCATATCATGAGATTCAAACCAATGTAAAGCATTGGATTTAAAGTTTTGCTTTTTGTACGCCAAGTTTTCTGGTCTGATTATTCATATCTCTTCGTGCTTTCTGCATGTCAAGTGAAATTTCCTGTCAAATGGAAAAATAAAAGTTTTTGATGTGGCATAGTCCTTTATTTTATTATAGCTCACATCTAACTTTTCCAGCTTTATAAAGTTCAATCTAAAATAATGATATAAGAATTGCCTAATATAGTTATGCTCTTGATCTATAAATTTTGTCATGGATACAGTGATAATTGATGTCTTCATATTTCTTTCAGAGCACTCCACTACATGCTATTTCCAGCTATTTCATGCCATATTTTATATTCCTTTCCAGCCAGGTTAATAGATCTACTCCTAATAATCCTTTAAACCTGCACATAGTGCCTATATTCTGAATTGGTGTTTTTCCTTTTGTCAATCTTTCCTCTAACATATGTTGTGCAAAGAAGCTCCATATCATAGTTAAATACTCAAGCACTTTCTCTGATCTACCTTTTGCATACATTTATAATCTTTTAGATTTCCTTCCTCTAGCATTACTACGCCTTCTGTTTTTCCTGCTGTATACATAATTGTCTGTTCTGTTATTAAAATCAGCCTTTGCAATGGCATTTAAGATTCTGCAAAGTTTCCGTACACTGCAAATAGAGAATAACAATATTGTTTCTGATGTGATGCTTTGGAGTAAAGCCAGACTTTTGAATAGTGATCACTAACATTTTATTTTACAGTTCAGACAACTGCATTTCCTACAGTAGCACACTGGAGCCCAAAATTAACTTATGAATGTGCATTGATGATACTTAGTATGTTTTTTTCTTCATTACTTTTGATATTTTAGAGCTATGATGTACACTAGATAGTTTCATGAAATGAGATGGTTTGCATTGTTGGATACCTTTTTCCTGTGTTCTAATAAGAAAGTATATTCAGATTCTCCGAGTTATTAAGTGAAGTTCATCTTGTGTAGATGAACTTCACAAGAAGGAGCACCTCTAATGCACATGCTGTGCAACAAATCCTGCTTCTCTCACGGTGAGCTTTGGGAAGATGCCTAAATGGGAGCTGAGGTGGCCAGAGGCACTTTCAGACATTCTGTAAGTATAAAAAGTGTAACAACCTCTCCTTTGAGGCCATGGTTGCAGCTGGCTTTGGAAGCTTCTGGAGCCTGTGGGAAAGCCTGGAAAATGTCTTACCTGGAGCTTCTGGACTATTATGGTTGGGTACAATGTTGTCTGGTAAGGCAGAAAAGACATGTAGGAGATTACTGTGATAATGTCCCCTAAAAAGAGTGCTTTCTCTTTGACAGCCTCACACTTAAATGCTTCCAGCTATGAGATTTCGTCTTCAACTCATAATTCAGTCAGAGCCAGAAGACAATGAATAATAAAGGGTGAGAGACATCTTTTTAAAAATACTTGTGCAATAGATAAAAAGTTAAGTAAAGTCATGCCCTTCATAGGATAAACAGGGCAAATTCTACAATGCCACAGGCAAAGCAGACTGTCAGAAATTAAGTGCCATTGCTGCATTGCTGCACACAATTCTTTATGGTTCAAGTGAAGGAAGAAGAGATGTAGCAAAAGCTGGAAGTCTCACGTTTAATGGATCAGAGATATTCTCAACAAGGAAACTAGATTCAATGGAGTGAACCCATGGTATTTAAGGAAAATTTTGTCATCCTACTCCAGTTAGTTGTTCTGAGTGATGAAAATATAATATACTCCTAAGTGCTGATCAAGTTTTATCCAAAGGTCAGGATGAATTATTAAAACAATGTTGAATCTGTTTGGTATCAAATAATCTGTACAAAGAGTCTGTGACTGTATCTCATACAGTTACTATTAAAATCTGGCCTCTAAAATAAGTATTATGTTCAACGTCTGTAACTATTAAAAAAAAGAACAGAGGCAGCAATAATGGAGAAAAGAATAATCCATCATATGTTCTTCAGTATGTAAGTCATATATTCTCCTTTGCTGCAAAGTGGTTTATGGGTTACTGTATTGTCTTCTGCATTTCATTAAGGTACTTTTACAGCAGTATCTGAAATTACCTAGGGCTGGTCCTGACAGGGAATTCTGAACTTTTGATGGATATTGTTTTGCCTGTAAAGCAAGTTGATGGTTAACCTTATCCCCAGCAGACAAATGTCCATAGTACAAAGCTTGGCAGTGCTCAGCAAACCTGGGCCAAATCCTCAACTGTTGCAAATCATCATGGGTTCAGCAAGTCACAGTGTGCAACAGCTGAAATCTAGGCTCAGTAAAGTCAATGATGAAATTCGTATTGTTGTCAGTGGAACTAGGATTTTACACTTCAGATTTGGCTAATACAAAGTCAAACTTATAATATTATTATAAAATAAATGTTGCATTGCTCTGTAATATGTCACATAGAGCATACTAGGTGCTTTGATTTGGAAGTCTTCTCTAGCTCCACTCTATTATATCAGGGCTTTTGTACAGAGGACTTTGCATTCTCCCATGCACCTTATGCTGTGTGCAGGGTAGGCTCACACCTAATATAAAAGGAGATCTTGAGCCCTTCTGTCCTTAGTTCACCATGGGGAGGTGTGAATTCACAGTACTGGGCTGCAGCCACACAGAACACACCTTGGGGTGACTGTGTGGCATCTCATCCCTCTGGTTCCTTGGCCACACTCTATGGGTCTGAGGAAACAGAAAAAAAGCCTTGGTGCTGCACTTCCCGCTGTAAACTCTTTTCTCTCCTCCTCTTCTCCTGTCACCGGTAATATCCATTCTGTGTTTTATATCGTCTTAAGTAATAAAAGTAAATGTAGACTCTTCTCCAATATTTATTTAAAATTACACCTTATCTTTTTATCTGCTGTTGAGCCACTTCTTCAAAGTATGTTATGAATTTATATATAAATACTTTAACATGAAAAATGTGAAAAGTGGCATAGTGTTGAAGCACTTGATATTTAGTGCTTTCTTCTAAATTCTTGTTTTTGCTTTCCGTAACAAACACTTGCTTTTCCCTCCAAATGTCATTCTGCCAAACATCGAGTCATGACCTTTATGAGTTAGACAAACTGAGCAACCAGAAATACATAACCAATTATAGTAACTTTAAGATATATGTACTTAAAAAGCATGATGCAGCTATAGGCCACTTAGAATGAAGTTGGTTTATGACTTCTACATATTAACATAGACCATATGAGATCATATTTGGCCTGGATTAACACGGCAGTTTTCACTGCTGTGATATGCACTGTTTAGATGAACTGCACTCTTAGAAGATGTAATTGCTAAAGATGTGGTCTTTTCTAATCTTTTCATGAAGTTTCAGTTCACAAATACATCTCATACCTAATAAGGGATTGGCCTTTTATTTATATAACTAAGAAAAGGCATTTCTGAAACAACCATTGCAATAGCCAACAAAGCCACACCTAAGTGGATATAAATAGTAAAATAAGTTTTAATCACAGAATCACAGAATCACAGAATATT
>NW_010296140.1:0-23787 GCF_000700745.2 Antrostomus carolinensis
GCTACGGGGCGGGGGGAGGCTGGTGGAGCTTTCCTCTCAGGTATATTTCAGACCTTGCATTGAGGAATTGTTTAATATTGCAGGTAGGCAAATGTTAGTCCCCTGGTGCCTACGGTGTCTCAGAAAAATGAATTCCAGATTCTGTAATATAACTAAATCCTAATGAAATTTGCATGTTCTCGAACTCTGAATTTTTCAGAGAAAGCCTTCTATTTGTCATGCAGATCTGTTGAAAACTTTTATATTGAACAATTATCAACTTAACAAGCTTTTTAAAGGTTGCAAGCCTTTCCAGGGGAATGTACAGAGCTTTATTATTGCTCTTGGTAGGAGAATCCTAGATACTGTAGTTAAACAGATTGCAGATCTGCATTGGGCATCTTCAGCACAGATTTTCTGTGTAGTCTGTTGATATGATGGAAGAAAAATAATCAAGTTTTCATGAGAAAGAGGGAACATTAAGGGTATAAGCAGGCACTCCCAGTATTATTGAATGCAAAAATAGCTAAACAACAAATATTTGTGAAGTTGTCCTGCTAAGGCATAATTTCATTTTCCTGGTTTTGGAAGTGTATGATCAGGGTCTTTTTAATAGCAAGGTAGATCAGTTTGGAACAAAGTGGTTGAAATAAAATGTTACTTTCTGTCTGAGATCCGGCCTAAGAGTACATCAGGCTGATCTCCTATTTGGGTGACAAAAGATATCTAGATAAAATGTAATTTACAATTAGGCATTAAAAAGCATTTTAGTAAACCAGGCAGAGTATCCTTTCAAACTTTTAGATCTTTTTTTTTTTTTTTCCCTTTGTATTAGTAAATACCATGTCTCTTTTAGAACACAAGCACTTACATATAGAGGGAAAATCTTACCTGATATGTGATTATAATAGTTTATTTTACAGCAGGGAAAGCTAGTTTTCAAGGTCATTTATTTATATTCATTTTTATTACCACACTGACTACAAATGAAATAATTCTAAATTTCCAGCTTGTTTACAGAAGGCTTACAATGCTGTTGCCATAGATATCTTGGCATTCCTTCTAGACAATCAGAGGCCCAAGGAAATTAAGTGTGTGAGAATAGTGGATTGAAGTCAAAGTTATTAAAAGTCAGAAAGTTTGGTAATTCTGCAACAAACATGAATCAAATTCTGGGACAAATTACTGGATCAACTTTAATATATTACAGTGAAAGCAAGCAGTTTGCTTCGTACACAATTCTAAATATTGTTGTTTCTCAAGAGAATTATATCTTTTAATTAATATTAACTGGGAAGTAGTTTAAACTTGTGCTAATGTCGTAGTCTCCTTTTACATTGTAATATTACCACTTTATTTTAAAAAATATCATGCAGGTATTATAAGGCCTCTGAGGAACGTTTCAATGATTAAACAGATCTCAGAGTTATGTATGGATCAGTTTTGGAATTAAGTTGTTTTCTACTTCATAAGTAATATTACTGAAGCTATCCGTGACAGCATGGCTGCTTTTATTATTTTACTTTTGTTGCTTTTTTCTTTTGATTTCTTGTTTTAATTGTTGGAGGATGGTTTTTCTTCATGGTTGTCTCTCGTAACCTACAGATCATGGAATCATCTGGTACACCCTCAGTGACCTTAATAGTAGGCAGTGGTCTTTCATGCCTGGCCTTGATCACCCTCGCAGTTGTCTATGCAGCGCTATGGAGGTATGTAATGGATTGACAAAGCTGAATGTGAATACGTAGTTATATTTAGTTGAATTAAAATTTAAAGACAGCATTAGATGCAACACATTATTTGTAAAATTAAAAAAAAAGCAAAATGTTCTTGTGGTTTAATCTGAAACCAGGAGAATGTAGTGCATGTTTTGTAGCCTAAATTTGTGGATATGATTGATTACATTTACACTCTTGGCCTACTAGTGGTGGTATAGCCCACTCTTCTCTTTCCCCTCTTCAGTGTGAATGATATTGCTCTTTCAGTGGGGTGTTCACAGTGCTAATTTAGATTTTACAGCATTCTTCTATATGATATATTTCATGTGAGGCTTCTGGTCTACATCTTTGACTGCTTTTCCACCATTTACATTTTAAACAAAACTTATATGTGCTAAAAATCACATATCAAAGTGCTACATCAGATATTGCAGATTAAGGGAGGTTCAGTCAACTGCCATTGAGTTTATCCACTTGGGTTATAAGTTTCAATGAAGGCCACCATATGAAGTACTCTCAAATAGTGTGGTGGTACATTCCAGTCATAGACTGTCTTTCCATCCTGAGTTTACTATATTAAAATATTATATTCACTTGAAAATGAAATAGATATTTATGGAGAAATTTAATTCGAAAAGTGATGAGAAATAGCATGATGTCGTAGTGTAGAAGAAATGAAAAATAAAAGTGCAAAATAATAAATATTTTTAAAAAGTGATCATGAGTTCTCATTTTATGTTTTTCCATTGTGAAAGAAAAATAAGTTCTTATGCAAGTAAGAAGAAACACAAGGAGAAAATAATAATTTTTAGAGTAGTGTAAAATCAACCAATAGAATTTTGCTTTTAGAAGCACCTTGATAATTTTACACTCTTTTCTCTTTCACTCACTTATGTAGCCACAGATACTCACAGGAATAGACATACATATAATAAATATAAAATATTTAGTTACATACGTTATAATAAAGAGTATAAAAAATATCAGTTCTTGTCTGCCAAAGCTAAGAATGAGAGTATTTCAGGATGTAATTCACATCTGAAGAATTATAGTGTTATTTTTGCACTCCCTGATATATTTAGCACTTGGATGGAAATACTGACATGCTCAGTGGAGCTGGTCTTCTCAATTATTTGGATTAGATATAAGAAAGAAATTTTTTATGATGAAGGTGATAAGACACTGGAACAGATTGTCCAGAGAAGTTGTGGATGCCCCCTCCCTGGAAGTGTTCAAGGTCAGGTTGGATGGGGCTTTGAGCAATCTGGTCTAGTGGAAGATGTCCCTGCCCATGGCAGGGGTGTTGGAACTAGATGGTCCTTAAAGGTCCCTTAAAACCTAAACCAGTCTGATTCTATGAGTACATGAGTCTATGACTCTAAGATTATGGTAACTTCCAAGCAGAGAAAAAAATGGTTTTGATGTGTTATAAAGCTAGTGTGGGTTCAGCAACCAGATGAAGAAAAGATAATTTATATAGACCTTGGTGTTCTATCAGTGAGAATTTTTTAAAGTATTATGACAACTGTGTGGCCTGTCATTTGAATAATTAAAATTTGCTTTCAACATGTTTCTCAAGAGCATACAGTAACCAACTACAGGGAGAAGATATACACTGAAACTTATATGTATATATGCTTGTTTTTATGAATCTAGAGGTAGGGAAAAATTTGATATTTTCACCCTTGTGTCTGTATTTGTATTTTGGAACACCCATCTTCCCTTTGAATGACAAGGCCTGTGTAGAAGTGATATGAGGTAGCGGTATTCTGGTCTGAAGAAGGCCTGTGTGAGCATTTTCTTATGGTTGATTGATTCGATCCCCCCAACTGAAAATTCAAACTGAAAAAATAAATTCAATGTCAGTCAAATATTCACTCTTCCCTTCCATTCCCTTTCCCTTCCCTTCATCAATAGTGAGCTGTCAGAAAAACTAAAACCTTCCTAGCTTAAGTCAATGCTATAAGCTCCTACTTGCACTGTATTTAATCAACCACTAAGATCTTTTATATCCCATAGATACTCAGAGTTAGGAGCCAGCCCAGGTGAATCAACAGTTAACAAGACAGAAAGTAGCAGCATACTGACTGACAAAGGCACTAGACTCTGTGTATATGTTTACAAACACACAGAACTAGCCTTAAAAACACTGCTATATTTTAAAGAAAAATGTGGATTTTGGTATCAGGGTTTTTCTGTCTTCTTAACTAAAAAATGTAATGCTGTATTACTTGATTGATAGCTGAGCAAAAAGGACTACAGTTCATTTCATGTCCAAAGCTTGGCATTTCTCATGAGTTCAGCACCCTTTGTTATGACCTCCTCAGGCTGCCAGTTATGGGTGTACAGCTCAGGAGGAGACAGCAATATTAACTAAACTTCAGCAAGAAGCATGCAGTATAGGTCATAGAATATATAAACATATGGCATGGTCTTCAGAGGAGCTGAGCACCCTTAATTTTAATTTCCTTTTGTAGTCAACATTTACTCTGTTAGCAGCTCTGAAAATCAAATCAGTAAGGTACTTCACTTGAAACCATAATCATTCTCTTTCTGTCCTGTAGCATATAAAAGGCTGTATTTAGAAAAATGAGAACATTTGCATCTTTTAAGGAAATAGGTGATAAGAGTTTTTGACTTTTTCATCCTAAACATACTTGTAAAATGAATATAATGTTTGCAAGATACTCACTGCTATAATTTAATCTTTCTGTACAAACTTAGCTATTTTTTAGCATTAGGTTTTATGAAGTTGAAGATGTTACAATATTATTGTTTCCTTATGCAAACACATTTTGTAAACATGATGTAACTTCAAGATTAATATTATCATTATCCCAATAACATTTCAAAATGCACTGTTGTAGTATCATCAACCAATCTGCATTTTATTTTTGCATCATGGACCAGATCTTCTGTTTATGTAAATCACCTTCTTTTTGCTGAAGTCAGTTATTGTGAGTGGTCTCTGCCAGCTGTGGATATTCCCAGGAATGAGCAGAGAGCATAAGAAATTCCTGACGTGAATGCATGCAAGCCTGCTACTACCAGTATGGTGTTAAAACAGTCTTGCCAGCAGTATTTAAAAGAAGCATTGATAGATTATTTTTAAAATACACTAACATACTAAGAGGGAATTGCAGAATATCTATCAAAATATCATATTTCTTATGTTTCCAATGTGATAGCTCCCTTTTACTCTTTTTGAGCACTTCAGAGAGAGCATTTACCTTTCAGAGTATCTCCAATACTGCAAGAATTGCATCAAAGTTTTGTATGACTTACTAGTTGTTTTCCTTTAGAAAAGTTGTACCCTCTCTTCGTTTATTTGCACAGGTACATCAGATCTGAGAGGTCAATAATTCTAATCAATTTCTGCCTGTCTATTATCTCATCAAATATCCTTATCCTGGTTGGACAAACTCAGACGCATAACAAGGTATGATGATGGATTGGATTGAATTTGCACTTAAATATTGATGTATTTGTTTTATTTGTGTTTAGCTTAAAATAATTGCATCCATTTAGTCCTATACTCATAGGACTTGGCATTTTTGGTAAAATATTAACAGACAAGGGAAAATATTTACCGTCTTTCATAGTCTTTTTTTCCCCTCCAAAAATCCCTTTTGGTATTGTTCCCTCTGGATAAGCTGTGTTCTCTGTGGTAGACTTGTATGTTTTATAACTAAATTTCAAAGCAAAAAAGTTCAAAGACTCAACATCAAAAGCACAAATTCTGGTTCATTATAATAGTTGTAATAGGATTGTGCTACAGTGTTTTTGTCTTTTTATTAACATGCTGGTACTCAAAAGGCAAGGAGAAATTGCTTAGAAGTTAAAGTACTACTCTTGAAAATGTGCAGAAACGTACATCACAACAAGCTATAAACTGTTAAATCTCTGACTGATGTAGCTCTAAGAAAGCAATAACCCTGCATACCTTACTTAGTGATATATTGTTGATTTATTGCTAATCTGTTCTCAAACTTTTTCTGAACATAGTCATCATTTGTCCCTCTCCTACAGATCAGGGCTATGTCAGTGTTTTGAGGCATCACCCAGTGCCTAGTGATGCTAGACAACTTTCAGAAATGGCAGTAGGTTAAATTAACGTGGTAGCTTGGAATAAAAAATAGGATCTAATTGATGAATAGAGCAGTATGGGGTAGAACATGGTTAAGTTTTGGAGTGAGTAAGTATCTGTAAAGTAATTCTTTATCCCACAGTGCTAGAATACTTAATGCACTGCTCATCTTAATTTTTTTCAATATCTAATGAAATATGTTAATCATCTACTATTGGATAACTATAGGTATTTCTACAACGCACCTATAAAGAATTATTTATTCTTTTCAAATGAATGCTTAGAAATTAAGCTGCCAGAAGTCTCATAAATTCAATACAAGTCACATAACTGTACCTTGTAAAATATACCAAAAGCAAACATAGTCACTTCCACCACATAATTTAACAAAATTATTAAAATTAGGATATTAATAAGCTTTAAAGTTTTAAACACATGTAGAGGTACAAACGAACAAAATATGGATTTGCAGAATAAACCCATGTGACTCTCATAGATTTTATTCTGGGGAAAAAATTCAGAAATGTGCAAGCAACTTCAGAGAGTCAAAGTGCAGAAGGATTAAGCCTCTCTAGAATTTCAGCACTAACATGCACAGTCATATTTACTATTTTATTAAGTGTCTCAAGAAGAAGTATGGTTCAATAACTGGAAGTTCCTGTGTATATTGCCATTGTGGAATCAGAATTTGAGGGCATCAGAACAACTGTTTGATAACATACTCCTTAGGTATGCTGGCAGCCTTTCTCTGATGCTTGACTCAGGGAACTCTGAACTAAAACACACCCTTAATCCAGTTCCTTTCTTTTAATCTTAATGTCTTTGAACTCCCTCACTTCTGCTTCCTGGACTACTGAAAGTACAGAGATATTATATTGACTTATTTCTGAGAACAGCACATCCTAAAAATGGAGATATTCAGAGGAAATAATTGGAAGGAAAAAACAACACATCACAATGTTTACATTTTGAATATATAGCCTGAAAAATTACTCTAAAAATCACTTTTTACTGCTCTTGTCTTCTTTTTGAGTCCACATCGTGCTTTTGATACTGGTGCCACCTGGGAGTTTCCAGTCAGGGAGTACCTCTAGTGGATCAAAGGCAGAATATATATATATATATATATTTTTTTTTTTTTATATTCTGAGAAAGATATTCTTTGTTACAAACCAAAAATCTTTTTATCAGTATATCCACTGATATGTAACTATATTGTAGCTCCAAGAGACTAGCCTGTGAATGCACCATCAACAAAATGGCCACCTAAAGCCATTGTTTAGCAAAAACTTGTTCAAATTAAAGCAATAAGATATGGGTATAACTTCAATACAAGATCTGTTTTGGCATCAGATGTGTTTGAATTCAGGTTCTGAATTTTTTGTTTTCAAAGATCATATATGACCAGCAGAAGCCATTTGATTTTTAGTCCATAGATCTAGATCCTACAATACTGGCACCTGTACAAAAAATTAAATTTTCATTTTGCTGAGCTGGAAAATTAAATCTGTAAATGGGAACTTTAGAAAGACAATCAGGTCCTTACTCATGGTTTAAGATGAAAAACATTTTAGATTTGTTTCTGATGTTTAATTATTTACTAGAAATGAAACCATTTGCGTTTTCAATGTTTGAAAATTTTGGGAAAAATGTTGGGAAAATTTTATCGCGTCTATGTGATATTCAAGTCAGCAGAAATTGTTTCCTGTATAAAGGCTGAGGTGGTGTTTTATAGTAAGATGAGCTCAGGTTTTTTAATGTATCAGAGAAATTTTGAGAAATGTGACATGCCAAGTTTGAAAGTTTATTTACTCTATTGCATTTGCATCCTTATGTTCATACTATCCTCATATTATTGGGGCATGCAGTTAACGTCTATATGATGCTGCTGATATTCAAAAAGTATAAGAATGCCCCTTTATTCCATACTTAAGTTTGGCTTTGCTTCTGAGTTTAAATTGTCTGCAGCTCTACATTTGTATATATTCCTTTTGAGAATAGGTGCTTGTAAATGTCGTCAAAGCTGAATTCCATTTTAAAGTTGAACAGTGTGTAAATTCAGTATATTGAAGATGTATTTATAGCAAACATCATATTGTCAGTCTGTTTGCAGTTTGTGGTTTTCTCTATCTGCATTAAACACTGCACCAACTACTTTTATTCATTTCAATGCTATTCAATCTCCATGAAATTTCTCTGGTTCATCTTAGTACACCCATTGACATCTGTGTCAGAGGAAAAATACGTTCAGTCTTTTGGTCTGGATAAGTGCAGATTTTCTGTTAATTTTCTTTCTTTTTTATGTAAATCATAGATACTTAGCATGTTAGGTTTGCCTCTAGTCTTTGAAGGCTGAGTACATCCTCAAAGTTTTTACAAAAGCTTATTTCAGTGAAGACTAAGTGAGTTTTAATATTGCACTCCCTTTGGTTCAACCAAGTTCTGTCTTTTTTTCAGTAAAAAACATCACGGCATTTCCCACAGGCAGAAATGGATGAAATATTTACAGAAGACATGTCGAAGTAGTTTAAATTCTTTCAAGCTATCATAGCTTTTCCATTGCTAATATTCCCTGTTTAAAAGTGATTTTTTTCCCCAGTTTCAGTAAATCAAGGGTACCAATATTAGACCAGAAGTCTAGGTCATGGGGCTTTTAAGCTTGTTTTAGAGTAGTTCATGATGTGGAGCATGGAGGGGAGTATGCTTTATCTTGCAATATTTGGATTGGGATAGCAAAAAAGCCTTTTGTCAACAACAACAACAACAACAACAACAAAAAAAAGCCTTGCTCCGTTATTCCTTCTTAGACAAATGTGTTGTGCATTTTGTTGAAAGACACAACTGAGGAATATCCTGGGTTTTTTCAGTATGTTTCCTCATGCCTTTCAAAGTGCAGAACTTTATTCAAAGCCTTCTTAATGTTTCAGACTGTGTAAGAGATTTCTGTTTTGTCAGATCCTGATTTGAAATAGAGGTCACTAAAGGCTGAATTTACAAGAATATTATGAAATTAATTATATATCTTGTTTAAATATACGCGTTGTTATACTAGGTATGAGAAGCATATTAATCTTCTTTGGCATTTCTTTATGTTCCTTGTTTTCTTTTCAGTGTTAAATTTTAGCCACATAATCGTATTTAAATTTGAGAATATGTAATTGATACTCTGGAGATAGCCCTTTAACAACTTAATTTAGTTGTAGCATTTAAATTAAGTCTCCTGAACTAAGGAAGAGTAACACTTTTCATGTATAACCTAACTGCTCAAATATCTGTTATTTCACAAATACTATGAGATGTCCCTGACATCTACAAAAGCATTACATGTTTACTCTGAAGAGATGGACAGTTTTCTTTGAGGAAATATCTATCAGTGTTTTCTAGGTTTCAGTGTAATGTAACTCTTGCTATACTATGTTTCCTAATGTTCTTCTTGCCATCAAGAAAAATGGTTGTATTTCTTCTTCAACGCTTAAGCTATAAATCTTTACTATGCTTCTGATCCCATTTAATGAATAGATTCTCTACCCCCAATAAGTTATTGATTAATATTATGTGATTTTTTTCATAAATTCTTTTTCCTTTTGCATTCAGAAAATACTTTTTTTTCCCACAGTTCTGCCTGAAGAAAAACACATTAGCTGTTCAATATAAACAATTATTGTTTACTTATTTTTCCTGTGAAGAAAACAGAGCTCAATACAATTTAAAATAAACCACAGAATTTATTATACATATGGACAAAAGTTAATTATTTTCCATTTTATCTGTTTCCAAGTGTAATTAAGAGTTCATTGATGTAGTTTGAAGAAACAACAAAGATGCCTGTTTTGTGAGAAACAGGCATCTTTTTAGAAATGTCATAAGACTCTAAATTTTGTTAGCCATAGTCAGGTTTATGTGTGCCTAGCAAGGGAAGAACAGGGAAGATGTTAAGGTGCAAGGCAAAACTTAGCAAACTTGATATTCTGTCATCCCTGTTTAATTGCAATATTCAGCTTATTACGCTTACTTTTACATCTTGGAATTTGCCTCTTAGATCATACCTGAAAGGATATGAGAAAAGGTATGTCCTGACCACATAAAGCACATAACATAAACAATTAATAATTTTGATAAATGCATTGTAAACAAGCAAAAACTCCATAAAATTTTGTCGATAATAAGATTAAAATGTTCACTAAGTGGTCTAAATGGACAAAAATAATCCCACTTTAGTCTTTTACTTTAAATAGAAGTTCTAAGCTGAAAGAAGCAAATAGAAGCAGAAAGGAGTTGAGAAGCCACAACATCCCATTCCCATAGCACTCTGAAGCAGCTGACCGTGTAACTAGGGCTCCCTCACGTTTAGAGAAATGGTGGGTGGCAGGATCCCCTGCGAACCCTGCAAATGTTCAGGTGGTACTAATGCTGCCTCTAACCGTGTGGCTCTTGCCCCATATCTGCCACTGCCTTACAGATGCGAGCATCATGGCAATATATCTCCTAGGAAACAGCGGGGGAGACCTAAGAGCAGATGGAATGAACAGAGAAATGATGCTAACACAGCATTAAGGTTGTGTTAGAAAATCAATGAGGAAGTAGGGAATTTAGTATGTCAGGCAGTAGAACTCCATATTTTAGGTCTTGCCTGGGGGACTTCAGGGGAATACCCCCCCATTTAAGCATCTGAAGCCCAGGAAAATACACCCTTCCATTTTTGCCAGTGCCCAACTTCCAGATTAACACCTGCTCTGCTGGTTGTCATCTCTTTCTTTGTATAACAGCTTTTTGAACAGTTGAGTCACAGAGCCTCTGGTATGGGTCAGCCATCACAGAAACACACCAATAAATAGGTCAGCAGACAGAGTGTACCACACCACACACATCTGTCTGTTATGTATTTGGGAACTCAGAAACAATTAACTAGAAAAAAGTCCACTTAACTTAGAAACTCTTACAGGAGTAAGTCTGTTTAAGCAATGCTGTTTTACCATGCCAAATTCTGACAAAACCCGTTAACATCAGCTGAATTTTCTACCTGCTTTTAAATTCACAAGACAACCTCTGGGAGTAGATCTTTCTTACCCAAGATCAGCAAACATTGTCATTCATGCTACTGTTACCTGCCTCAGAGGAGAAAGCAACATTCTTCTCAAAAGTGCCTGCCACTCTTTTTCTCCAAATATATCAACTTTTGCATTCAGTTTGCTCTTTCTAAACAAAACAGGCATTTTGATTGTAAGTGGGTTATAGGGAAGAAATTGGGTAGATACTAGCAGCATGTGTTCTCTGCCTCCAATCCCCAGAATCTTTTTAAGAGCTCTGTGAGCTATATTAGAATCACAGAATAGCTCAGGTTGGAAGATCATCTGGTCCAAGCTCATTCTCAAGGCAGGGTCAGCTGTAGGGTCAGAACAGGTTGCTCAGGGTTTTATATGGTCAAGTCTTGAAAACCTCCAGTTGTGGAAACTGCACAACGTCCTTGGGAAACTTGGTCCACTGCTCAATTGTCCTCATGGTTAAAAAACTATTCTATATAGCTCATCTGGACGTCTCATTTCAATTTATGCCCATATGGCTCGATCTTCTCAATGACCCCTCTAAAGGCACTGACAGACTACTGTTAGATGCCCCTGAAGCCTTGTCTTCTCCAAACTGACTAAGCCCATCTTTCTTAGCCTCTCTCCAAGAGGCAAGTACTAAACTAACTCCAGTTTATCAAGCCTTCCATGCTTGGGGCAACTCAGTTGTATTGGACACAGTATTCTAGATATGGTCTAATGAGTGATGAGCAGAGGAGGACAATCCATCTCTCAGCCTACTGACTATGCTTCTCTTGATGCAGCCCCAGATGCTATCTATGCTGCCAGGGGACACTGCTGACTCGTATTCAGCTCACTGCCCATCCCTCCAACTTGTCTAGGGCTCTCTGGATGGCAGCCAAACCCTTGAGCATATAGACTGGTCCCACTACTTTGGTATTATCTACAAACTACATGAACAAGCACTCCACTGCCTACTCCACGTCACTGACATTACACATAGGTCCCTGTTTAGATCCATGTAGTACTCTGCTTGTTATCTGCTTCGAGGTAAATTGACACCCATTAGTCATTACACTCTATGCCAACTATACAACTAGTTTTTCATCCACCTGCTTGTCCACTCATCCAACTGTGACCTCCTAGCCTCGTTACAAGAATATTGTGAGAAATTTTGTTGGAGCTCATTTTAATGAGCTTTATTTTGAAAAGCAAAACCGATGTTGGTTTGGGAATCTAAAATTTTCCAAGGTTTGCTTGCAAAAGACTTAGACAGTGTCTGACCCACAACTCACACCAGTGTCAGCAATAGTGTCTCTCAGCTGGTAAGGGTCTTCTCGCCACCCCCCCACACACACACACCCAACCACACATTGCACGTATGTGTGCCTTTGCTGTCCCGCCTTGGCATTAAAAAAAAACAAAAAACAAAAAACCAGACTTTCCTGAGGTAACCCTCTGCTATCGTCCTCTTCTCAAAATGGTGGGGTTTTTTCTCCTTGTTCTTCAGGACCTGTTTCTTTTCTAGAATTCACCCCCACAGCCCAAGAAAAATAGCTCATTCTCTCACAAACACCTGTTTGATTCTTTTCAGACAATCTGTTGATGACTCAAGTAGCTATTTTGGGCTTCACACCTTTTTTCTACTTGTCTTTTGCTTATTTGTTGAATTTTGTTGGAAATATAGAAACAGTCAATGGGAAGTAGATCAATCTACAAACAGTTAAATGTTCTTTCATTTACATAATCTTAGTTTTAAGAAAGAGGAAACCATAAACACTTCTAAGTACAATGGTAAAAAGGATTTTTAAATGAAGATATGATAGGAATAGACTTCCCAAGACTAAATGCTAACAATTATAACAGTAGCAACACCAAAAATCAGCTACTTGGTTATTTTCATTCTAGTATGAAAGTAGAATTTCTTACATGGATTTTCCTACGTGGCTTGCCATTTCTAAAAATGTAGGCATAGAATCCATTTGTCACATAAACTACAACAGAAAAAGAAACAGAGTAAGATATTTTTGATATCGATATCTGCTAAAATAATATATTAAAAAATACAACTGTGAGATAAATGCAAAGTAAATCTTATGCCCAACTACAATAATTATTACATCATTACTCTTCCTGTATAACAAAATGAGACATACTAGAAAACACAAACTCTTTTAAAAGACTGCCATTTAAGGAACAATAATGTAAATTTTGTGCAAAATATTATCTACCTATTGTACTGGATTTTATTTATACTTCCCTACAACTCACTGTTGTGTCTGCATATTTTCAGGAACATATGATGTAGTTTAACCTTGTCACGCACTGTGAAGTTCATTTGTACAGTTTTACCTTTTTTTTCCTTGTATTCTCCTAGGTCAGAATTTTTAGGTCCCTGTATCTTGCAGTCAAGTCAATGAGAGCATTATAAGGGAAATTACTATTGGATTGGCCTGATTCTCAGGTTAATCTAATCATATGTATTCTTCATTCTGTAAAAATTATGGGGCTCAGTCCTGTGATCCTTACACGTGAAAGTATTCTCTAGTCCTACATTTACTTTCACTTTAGAAATAGTATCACATAGAAGTTTGTAAAATCCATCTCAGAGGTGATTTAAGAGTCAGTATGAAAATGAATCATGGGGTTTGCGTTTGTTACTTATGGTTGAAATACACTCACTTCTGCAAACAGAGCTTGCTAGTGAATCAGTTCACTTTTTATGCTGGAGTTTCTCTTGCTTCAGCAGCTGGGGAAAAAAAAAAAAAAAGAAAAAAAAAAAGTGAATGATGTTTTGCTAGATTCAATCAAACTCATCCAGAATGCCCTTTGAACAGAAGCCAAAACCAACTGCTCCAGAGATACAAGAGGCTCTGCCTTGGGCAATTGTGAGTTAACCTACTCTGTACCTTACTAGATTGTTTAATTTGCTATTGATTTTAAGTCTTGACCAAAATAAACTTCCCATAAAATGATAATTGTTCTCAGGTACTAAGATTAAGGTCTGGGTTCTAGTGCCTATATCCAGACCAGTTTATTCATTTTATATTTGTCTGCATTTAAAGAAGAAAAAAATAAATCATGGGACAACACTGGATCTCAAATTCCTTTATTTCTTTAAAATGAATCTTGTTTGCCTGGATACAAATAGCCAGGTTTCAATAGGAAAAGTGTTAAGAGTGTCTTTCCCATTTCCAACTTCTAGCTCTTCTACAAAGTGATGGTACATGAAATTTGATGGGAAGTGGGACAAGTAGGATACAAATCTCTGTTCTAGATAGTAACCAACAATCAGATGGAAAGCCAAGGATGATCACACAAATTCTGATCTTTCCCACTTTTTCTTCCTGAGGAAAAAAATTGTGGTCACTGTGCACTGGGCTCACTGAAGTCAGTAGTCATTAAGTGTGATCTGAGCATATTTATTACATCATAAGGAAAAACAGTGTTCTTAGATGCTCTGGATCACAGCAGAACTTTGTAATGAGAGGGATGCTCCGATTGTCAAGTAAAGGGACTCCTAGATATGGTTAGGGACCCAAAATTATCTACCCTGAGATCCTCTTGGTGCTAACATCAAATCCATGTAGTGCCTCTAGTTTTAGACTGCTGCTGAAACATGACCTTTTTATATTTGTTTTCATGGACATACATGCTTATTATGTTGAGTCTCAATGAGTCACACCACAGACATCAAACCTGGTACTGAAAAATTTGACAGTGGCTGTGTTTTTCTCTTTTGATGGTTTTGTCAAAATTTATATAAAACTGACACTGTGGATGTGGTGTTTTGTGGAATTTAATAGAAAATTATGCTCAGAATAATTGTTGAAAGAAAACTGTAAAGGTAAATTTATGAAGCATGCATTTGGCTATAATCATGGGCATTTTTAATGAGTGTGATTGTGAGATTTACAGAACCCTGCAGGGAAGTGTACATGTTTGTAATAAAAAGGCCTCAAGCTGTTAAAACTGATAGAATTTCTGAAATGTCAAGGAAGTTCAATGTGCACTAGACTTCTGGGTTTAAAAACAGGATGGAAAACATGTTAGTATCTCTCTCTTCTGAAGAAAACTGAAATATATCTGGCACAAGGAGTCCAGCAGTTGGAAGGAAGTATGAATAAGGTTGGCACAAAATGTTGTTCCATTAGTAAGTGATTACATATCTGTCTCTAATTAGAAGCATGGCATATAATTTGTGCTCTATGCTCTTTATTTCCTAAAAAGTCGCATCTTCAATCTATCCCATATTTGCTAAATAATTTTTTAAATCTAGGAAATCTAAATGGATTTATTATTCTTTAAATACCACTTAAAATTAGATGAAGGCTTAGAATGAGAATAGCTTCCTTAACAACCTTAACCATTACATATAGGACAACAAAGTCCAATGTGTCAGAACCTCAGCTATTTAAACTTGGATTTTAAAAAGATGGGATTAATTGCAAAGCTGTTGTTATTTGTGTTAAGATTTTAGACTTCTTATATTTAAGAGGGTTTTCGAGTCTGTCTTTTACTGCATATCCTCTTAAGTCAATCAGAATTCAAACTTGAGTGTTAACAATATAATTATTGCTATAAAACCTTCATTTTGGAACTGCTTATCTTTTAAAGTAAATACAGAATAGTAATGACATTTCACTGAACTGAGTGATCCCACAACACATTGCAGTTTTACTATGATGGAAGAAAAACGGTTCTGCTAGAAATCATATGTAGACCACAATACCTGGACGGCATTAATGGTGGACAAGAACTGCTGCTAGTCTCAGTTTGTCAGTTGTAGATATTCATAAATCTCATCCCATAAAATCACTCCAGAAACCAATTTTTAGATTGAAACCAAGAGTTTAAACCCAATCAAGTGTCTGTTCACATTCATTTCTAATGGATTCTTCCTTTTGGAAAGAACAATAGTATCTAACACCAATAAAAATATATTCCAGTCAGAGTTTTAAACAATGAGAAGACTCAATCACATTCCATAAATATATAAAGAACATATCCATCCCAGTTAAACATTAGCCACTAAACAATCAAAAAAGTCTTTTTAATTGTAGGAAACTGTCTGTCAATTGCAGATAGGAAGCTTTAAAAACTTTGAACTGTGGCATGAATCCCTGTGCACACATTTTGCCAGTAGAAAATGCAAAGCCTGAAATGAGTAAGAACTAAGCCAAATTGTGTTGCCTTGCCGTTGCCATGAGCAGGAGCATGCACACAAGTTATTGATATAGCTGGCTCAGCTGACACTTTTTATGCCATGATGACTTGATTATGTGTTTGAGCCCCTGGAGGTCTCAGTTCATTGAAGTTTCAGTACTTCAGTGCATAGGTATGATAAGCAAAGCAGAGCCAAAGAAGCACTTTGAGGTTTCTTTGTCAAAGCATCACTTTGCAGGATTTCCGTGCAGTTTATGTGTATATCGCACCCAGCACAACTAAACCTTGGTATCCCTCAGTGTTACCCAGTATTAGTGTTAAATAATAAGTATTCATATGGGCTTTGCTAATCTCAGACCATGGTCCTTCAGTTCTCTATATTTAAACCTGTCATCATGTGTCATCTAGAAGGATGGTCTGGGTCACTTGGATTCACTTGTCTCCCCTAGAGACTGGTGAAAAAAAAATCTACTAGTATGCCATGAAAGCTTAAACTTCACAAAAGAATTTGTCTAAGTGATGTTGAAGAAAAAGGAATAGATAGTGGATGATTATGAAGGCACAAAGCAAGCAGCCTTTTAGTGCAGTCCCTAGCTTATTTCTTCTCCAAACTTCTTGTTAGGTTCATATGCTCAATACTCACCTGTGACAGTCTGGTTCTCTCACCATGTTCTATTAGAGACTTTGTTTTCAGTAGCTTCTAAAATATAGGAATAGATCCATAAGAAAACATTACCTAGTTTCTAAATCCAGTTAAAAAAAAAATAATAAAAATCTTGTACCTTCTGGCATCTAGAAGGGAAGATTGCTTTCCTACAATGATCTAAAACTGTCAGTACAATTGATTTAGAGGCACTGCTGTGTGTATGGCACTGATTTCAGTGGCTGGCTCTGAAGGCAAAGTTATCTGATCTGTACAGGTCACAGAGCATCCACTAAAGGAATTCCCAGCAGAGGAACAGAGGGTATACAGATAAACTTTTCCAAGGTGATTTGGCTGTATCATGTCATCCAGAGTGTGACGGACACAGATGTAGTCTGGGATATTTTGTAGGAGGAGACATCCATGCTAAGTATAGAATTTAAAATGTAACATTTTATACTTGCTAATTTTAGTTGCCAAGATGCATCTGAGAGACATGTAGCATTAATTATTAATTATTGTTGTTGTTGATAAAAATGAACCTATCATTAAGACTCTGGGAATATTTCCAACATCAACAAATTTTCAATTTGATTTATTAACAGATATAAACATTTTTATTTTATTTCTCCCTCCGATTAGAGTCTCAACTTATTTCATACTCACCCCTCCCACAGGGAAAAGCTTGAGTAAATGTATCAGCCTTGCATTCTGTTCTCAGTGTCAGCACATCAAATCTGTCAGCTCTCCTGTAGAAGCATGGAGTGAGGGAAAGGGGTGAGGACACATTCAGCTGTAGTAAGACTGTTTCTGTTTGACCTCCACTTATGAGCATTTTAACCTTAGAAATGTTAATTGGTACACAGAAGCAGTGAATGTTATGAAGGCTGGACATGAAACTCTGTCAGGTAAAACGGAGCAAAAAAGATGTTGTTTCCACCCAGTAACGCAAGTGAGGGTAGTATAGCCTATCCAGAAAAGCAGTACTAGAAGCAGTAGTACGGTGAAAGAGACAAAGTTTGCTCTTGTTGATTACAGTCACACATGAGTGGAATCAAATAATTAATTTACTATTTGCATTAGCAGAAGATTCCAACTGGTCTACAAATGTCACCCACCGAGCACTCCACATGTTGAGCAGATTAGAGTGGTTAAATATGTAGGTTTCAAAAGCTGGTATGCCAGTGAAACACATACCAGAAAAGAAAGATCACACACAACTTCTATTCCATATAGAGATGGGTACACATTATTATGATAAAAGCCAACATTTGGGAATTCAAGGACTTCTGCCTAGGTCTTCATTTTCAAACAGAGAAGACAGCTTACAGGGTGCAAGATTTACTTCCTGATCATGTAGATTTTCTTCAGTATTTAAATTTCACTGGTGAACAATTTTCTGGTGATGGAAATGCACTGGAACTCATAAGAAATGGAGGCAGCATCAGACAACAGTATTCAAATCTTTAGTGGCTCTGACCAGTCAGGCAGGTTTTGTTGTATTTCTCACAGAGGAGCCCACCATGTTCCTGGACCATTGAAGGGTTTGCCCAGTGCTCCAACCTGGAGTCTGACAGAAACAAATTCCTCAAGAATTTACAAGTTGGAAGTTAGGAGTTAAAAGTTAGAAGGCCACGCATGAGTGCAGCACATTTCTTACTTTCCCTAAGATACTCCCTGCTCTTTCTTAGATGTGAACACTGATTTTAGTGCATTCCACACAGGTAGCTCTGTGCCAGATAAAAATCCATCTCCTCCCACTGAGATACTATTTTTTCTTTTTCTGTAGATAGTCTCTTAGTACATATTGTTTTACATGGGAACTCTTTGCATCCCTTATACATTACATTTTTAATATGAGACTCAGTGAGACATCGAGACAGGGGTTAATCATGTGGTTAGCTGTGTGGTTAATGATTTAAAATAACTGAAAGGATTTTATTTCCTTTAAAATGCTGCTAATGCATTATTTAATAAGTCATAATTTGTATGTAATAAAATGCCTAGGCTCAGTCGATGGTAATTATGTTACTTAGGAACAATTTGAAGTCACGCACACTGAAAACAATACAGTAACATTTGCTTTCAATCTGAAGCTGTAAACATCTATGTTTCTCTCATGTTATGTGCAGTGCTGCATTTTGTTTAATATTTTTATGGTTATTTACCATTCAAAATAACCAAATCTAAATTGGAGCAGAGCTCAAAACACTTTTGAAAAGAATGTTTATATATGCTAATGATTTCTAATTAGGAAGCAAAAATTGCTAAAACTTAAGATAATGTGTTACTAACAATACAGTTACTCTCTAATTATATGCAGTGCCTTCAAGGCCATAGAGAGTTTGAGGGGAGAACAGACCAACATATTCAGTAGACAAGACAGCTATCCATTTTTCTGTTCTTGAACACCAACTCTTGGTCCAAGGAAAAATCTTGTCAAAACAGCTGTGTTACTGCTGGCTTTGTGAAGAAGAGGGTCACAGTAAAATTATTTCACTTCCTAATTACTGTGAAAAATACAGGTCACTTCATGGGCAGGAGTAAGGTGCTTCTTGAGCTCTATAGGCATGATGTCTGTTACTGATTGTCAGAAAGGAGAGAGGGAGCATCTTCAAGACAGGCTGTCTTTAGATAGGAGCCAAGAACCACTTTGGACTGTGTGGCATGGGAAGGAAAAGGTCCTAGGTCCTGCATTTTACTTTCCTATCTCCTTCTTGCAAGAAGTGTTCATAGTGAGTGAAGATTTCCCCTTCAGACCTTCACGGGGAAAAAAATAATCTTTTTTCCAATTACAGATTAAGAAAGTAATATGGTCATTGTATAGTCTCTTCTTTCATCAGTTTGCCTTTCTTTTTCTGTTCTTCATTTCTTTTATCTTCTTTCTTCATTCATTGTTTACCTTGCTTCTATGATTTGTGATCTACTTTTGGTCTGACTTTCCCCACCCTTTCCTTTGGCTTCTCTGATACAGTTTCCTTGTTTCTTTGTCACCCAACATTATTATCAAAGCCAACATTTAGGAATTCACATTCTCCATTTTCAAATAGAGAAGACAACTTACAGGATGCAAGATTTACTTTCTGATCATGTAGATTTTCTTAGATTTTCTTTAGCATTTGAATTCCATTGGTGAACAATTTTCTGGTGATGGAAAGGCACTGAAACTCATAAGAAATAGTGGTAGCATCAGACTACAGTGTTAAAATCTTTAGTGGCTCTGGCCAGTGAAACAAGTTTTGTTTCCAGATCATTTCTTACAGAGGGACTCACCATCTTCCTGGACCATTGGAGGATTTTTCCAGTGCTCCAACCTGGAGTCTGACAGAAACAACTTCCTCAGGGATTCACATGTTAGAAGAAAGAAAGGTCCTTCTCTGTTTTATTTTTCCCCCTTTCTTCTGCCTCTCTTTTTTTTTTTTTTTTTTTTTTTTTTGAGAGAGAGAGACAGAGATCTTTCTGCTCACTTTGACTTTCTACACTTCTTGTCCACTTTTTCACACTGTTGAAGTTCTCCTCTGCCTTCCAACGGGTAATTTATTTACAGTAACGGCTATCCTCTCTTCTGTTGTTGCCTTCAAATTAACAAACTCCCTTTCTCAGGGGGGTTAAGCTGAACATTTCAAGCTCAGTTATAACACTTGAATGCAGTACATCTCTCTCATATATAGAAAAACAACAAATAAAGGAAAGTGCGGTTATGAGATGTAATAGCTCAGTAGGACTCTCATCATGTACCAGTGGGACATATATTATGTGCAAGCAGTTCTCCATTCCTGAGCCTCTCAATATGAACTATTTTGGTTTAGTTTAAAAGACAATGGGGAGCAGAAGTTATATTACTGTATATTTATTATACAATTATACTATGCAATGATGTTGTAAGTAGTATTTTTTACGTATTGTGGAATTGTTATTAAAGAGACTTCCACTGAAAATTCAGTAGCCCTAGCTGTGGGGTTATATTCTAAACCAGATGGCAATCTAATGCACCACTGGCACTCTGACATCCCCATTGCACAGAGTAGGATGAAGAAACTGCCTCATGCACAGGTGCAAGAAACCCCAGTGATCTAAAGGCTTGTTCTGAAGTCCCTTCACAAAACTATCCACGTGATTGCCCTGTTCCTGTGCGGCTTTATGCTATTATAGGAAATCACACTATGTAGCTTTTTTTTTTCCTTTAACA
The DNA here is from genome assembly GCF_000700745.2 of Antrostomus carolinensis. Lineage (NCBI taxonomy): Eukaryota > Metazoa > Chordata > Aves > Caprimulgiformes > Caprimulgidae > Antrostomus > Antrostomus carolinensis. Next base: position 20,807 of record NW_010296140.1, read on the forward strand.
AGTTGAACGTCACTGTCTCCCATCTCACATCCTATACTCACATCTTGAGCTACTCTGTCATCTTTTAAAGTAGGTTAGATGTTTTTTCATTAATTTATGACTAATATTACCTTTTAAAAATCAAATCTACCTTTATAAAATTGTATTTTTATCCATTAAAAGAATTAAACATTTTAAACAGAGAAAATTGAACTCAGTAAATAAATAAACAGATTGTTTATTACACACTCGCCTTCCAGGCTGATCTGAGGCCTTTTTTTATCTCTGTGCTGTCAGAGATTGATAACATTAGATTGATGCTCAGAACTTCATGTCACTTCCCTGTATCTAGCACTGTATCTATGCTTAATAAAATCTGCCTTTTAAAATCCATGTTAAAATATGGACTGAATGCAAAACATTAGACTGAGCTGGTTTGTCAATCAACTTGTACCTGCAGCCAGTAAACCCTTGCAAAATGGCAGGTGTAGTGTAACAGCAGAACTACTTGAAAACTGTCACACTCAACATACAGAGGTATGAGTCACTAGAAAAAGTTAAAACCACTGAAAATCAAGTTTGAAGTCTAATTAAGCTCCTTTGCATCCCTTTCAAAATGCAAACAGGCCATAAACTCTCTGCTGCCTAGTTAAGCAGTTTGTTTAGAATTGCTTTGTATCAAGTACTCAACACAAAGTAACTTGAATATCCTAGCAAATACAGCTCTCAACTTCTACTAGCTCCTTCTCAAAGAGTAAAAGAATGGGTGCTGTTCTTTTGGTTTCTTTAATTCCAAATATGGGATTCATTCATTCCCAACTCTCATTTAGGGTTAGATTTTCCATACAGTGCTTTCTAAGCTGCACAATACCCCCAGATTATAATGGGGCCTGTGCAGCATAAAATCCTGCAGCGCTTTGAAATTAACCTTAAAACCCTGCAGTGCTTTAGAAATGATGGATTTTTATTCAGCGGTATGTGTTGGCATCAGAGTGGAGAAAGGCCCACAGAGTTTCATAAATATTACTGGGACAGGACTAAGGCATTTCACATAGGACCTATAAAAGGAACACCATTTTGTATTGACTATACCTGCCAAAAAAACAAAATACCAAACATTTCATATACTTTCAGATAACGTTATGAAAGACTAATCCTGGCAAACCCAACACAGAAACAAAATTTCTACTTGTCATAGTATTAACCTGTTTATTTGTGGGAAGCCTTTCTTTGCCTTGCATATAACAGTCCCCATCTTTTTTTTTTTTTTTTTTTTTTTTTTTTTTTTTAAATTATTATTTTTAAGCCATCTTTTCTGATGGGACAGTTTTCAAGATACTGAGTTGCACAGTGGATTTTAAATTAAAGGTCTAACCATTTGTTATACAGCTATAGTAAACAGGACATTTAATCAACAGAATTTGATAGATGATAGTGCCTGCAACTGAATTAGACCCTAATTCAGAAGTGAATTCTTTGGAGTCTCACCAAAGCTCTGGGACCTGTGCAATAATTCCCTCTAAGACAGGCCTTTCATTGTAATGATTGTGGTGGTGTAAAAAAACTAAAGGAACTATTATCATCCATCTCTTTGGACCAGTTAGTTTTTACATAATTGTTCCTGAACAATAATTCATGGTTCATATACTAAATACCATTATGGAAAGTCCTATATATTTGTATATTTCATTCAAAATTGTAATTGGTCTGTATTTCCATTATTAAAAAATACTGTATCATTGCTTTAAATTTTTTGGGAATATTCAATGCATCTCTTGAAAATATAGAATTCCAGAGCAGCTTGGAATAAATTCTAAAGAACTCCATGAAGTTCTATAGGAACTTTATTTGTGCATGTATGTGTGAGAGTGTGCATGCATGCGTGTGTGTGTGTGTGTATACTGATAAGTGCAGGATTTTGCAAATAGGAATCAGTCATATATTAATTTTGACTTTCAAATACACGACTTCCTTTGATTATGATGGGGTCTATGAGTACGTATGACAGTAGATTACAGTCCATTAGCAATAAATGGACTATCAGCTTCGAAATTCTTAAGCCAAAATGCAACATCTTATGGATGCATTTCCAATATGAACAAACAATGAAAATAAAAGCAATGTGATAGATACATAGATAATGAAATTCAGGAAAATATCTGAGCTCAAAGGCATGAGGAACCCACAAAGTATGTTACAGAATCAAAGGTAATATACTATTTTTTTAATTTTTTCTTTATTTGAAGATATGTTTGAAAAATACCTAAGTGGCTATATTCTCTTGAAAACAAAAAAAAAAGCAAAACCTTTTAATTTTTTAATATGAGAATATGCTAATACATATCAATGCTTAATATCATTTGTATATTCCTCAAGTCTCATTTGAGGTATGTTAATATTTATCAATTTGAACAATTCAGTTATTCGTAAGCGTTTCTTACTTCAGAAATATTTCAATGTTCAAAGTAATGTTTAGCCTTTTAATAAGGCTGACCATGGTATGTGACTTTACTGTAAAATCACACTGGATATTTTTCTGCATATTTGACCTCTGGTTGTTTACATCATGTGATTTCCTATATCACTTGTCTCACATTCATGGCATTTTAGTTTTTGATAGAGGTAAGTATCAGCAGCTTTTACGGCAATAAAAAGCTCTGAACGTGTTATGGGTCCATGAGCAAGCCACTTGAATTGGATCTTATTTTGAACAATGATACAGTTGCTTTCCTCTAAGCTGAGAATCGTGTCTTATGTTAAGTAGTCATGACATTATATCCAGCTGAATTTATTAGTCTTTCTGTTAAGTTTTTCTGTGAGCGATCACAATACTGACAAGGCTGCCATGTTAACATTTTTAAGCAGCTAGTGGGGTTGATTTGCCTACAGGCTCCCAGGGGACAGTGGGTGTTCTAATCATTTTACAAAAAGAAGTGACAGGTTGTGCTCTTTCAAGTGAGGGTGCCACTTTCTTTATGCCTCTAGATTCTTCCTTCTCAGCA
>NW_010296140.1:23817-45143 GCF_000700745.2 Antrostomus carolinensis
AGTATAGATTTGCAATATAATTTTAAACTGATTTAACTTTAACTTTGCATCTCTTCAGTTACCGATCTTGCCATGTACAAGCACAAATTTGTGCGCCATAGAGAATTTAGCCTGATTTTCAGTACCTTCTCTACCTTTAGGGTAGAAAGAGTTGTTTTCTTTCTTAATCTAACTATGGGGTTTAGGATGATATTTAGCATTTAACCAGAGACTTTTTTTAATAAGACAGCACTAATAACTTACCCTTTTGAAAATACTACTATGCAGGCACATTAGTCATCAACTCCACTTACACTGTAGCAGCTTAAATTAAAGCAGTTGATGATATTACATAGACTGTTGACTTTAAAATCGTTTATATTTAAGCCGTAAGCACATTTCCATGGGGTATCACCCCAGTAAGTGTGAAATATCATTCAAGGTACAGTGTACTAAACTTAATGAAGTTGTTGAGAATTCTGTACCAACTCTAGTACCTTCATGGTTTTGCTCTTTCTGGAAGGACTCAAGCATGTGAAGTTGCTACAATATATATTTAGAAATGAAATCCAGATGCCTTTAATTAAAAAACAAACAAAAAAACCGCAACCAACCAAACAAACATAAAACCCCAAACAACCCACAAACCAAAAAAAAACCTTTAAATCTCAAGACTTCCAGAATACAATTTCAGACTTGCTGCAAAATGCACCTATCTCTGTGGAGCTGAAATGTTTAGCATGTCACTTGCCTTCAAACCTGTGTATGATGCAGAAACCGGATATTCCCCCAAGTACCAGCTCTGAAGGGCCTAATCTGTTCTGTGTTCTGAGAGCACATCTAACCTACAGTGACAGAGCCATTTTCCTAATTAAAAATGCCTAACTGCATTTTTTACCCTCTGGGAGCCAGACTCTTGGTGAAGAAGGGTTAAACTAATAAGTTCTCACTGTCATGTTTTGTACTACAGGTCTTCAGGTTAAAATGTGGTTAAGAGACTTCTGCTTTTTGGAAACTAGTAAAAAGTAAAACTTGGGACTAATTGCAAAGCAACGTCTATGGAGTTCAAATGCTGTCTTGAGATAATTTAATTTTTTAAAAATGTTTTCCCTTTTTGATCCTGTGTGAAACCAAACTGCCTGTTAGTAACACCTTCTTAAAAAAAAAAAAAAAAAAAAAGATTATAAACTACCAATCATTTGTGCAGGAAAATGTTGATATTAATTATCATTCCATAAAAGGAATATGCTGTTGATTGCAATAGGATATAGTAAGATGTTTAGAGACTTTTAAAGCCTACCTAAATACACATCAGCTGCACTCCTTCAGCATCAGTTAGGCCAATCCCCAGTCAAAGACTTTGGTAGGTGGTAGGAGTGTGGTGCTCGTATGGCCCCACTGCTCCCAGTGATGGGGTAATGCATCCAGGGAGACACTGCTCCCTGCCCCATAAAGGACCTAACTGTAGGAGCATCATTTTTCATACTGACCAGTCTGCATGCTTGTCTTAAGAGGTCTATTTTCTAACACTGATTTCTACTTAATGCACATTTTGTAACAAAATACAACCTCTGAAATTATACGTTTAACACACTTGTCAGATTTGTTTGGATTCTTAACCATACTGTCAAGTTTCCATTAAATTAAAAAGAAGAGGTCACACCAATAAATCTACATTCAGATTCTTGCTAAGTTTTTTCATGCTCTTTAAAAATGTGATGTACTTATGACATACTGTGACGTGAAGAAATATACTTAGAAAATGTGAATTTTCGAAGTTGCATTTTAAGCCAGAGATCTTATAGATTTTCAGTCACTTAAATAGTTGAAAAGTATAATTTAATTCACAGGAAAATAAGGCTTCGTTATAGACTATACAATTAAGCAGATGAATGCCGTTAGCCTTATTAAGCCTCATTTTCATATATCACATGAAAGGCAACATTTTTTCATTTTTGTATGATTTCACATTCATTCCAGGGTTATGGGCAAGATTATAACAGATTTTGAAAAGTTAGTGATGGATTTATTACATTTAATGAGCATGCAATATATGGCTCTTCAGCCTTGGCTGACATTTTGAAATTAGACTTCCAGCAGTAAAATCTTGTCAGGGATGGGTTTTAGATTACTCAAGCTTTCATGATTAGAGATTTTCATACATAATATCAAGTATAATTGTCAGTTAAATAGTAAATGAACATACCATTGTTAATGCAGTAGCAGCACAGAGACTAGACTCTAGAGAGTTCAATTTTTTACTGACTTGGAACTTAACTTTATTATGAACTTTACTCACAGTTCTACTCTTGTATTTATGTGGAGATATAGAGGAGAAATATCTCTGTATAGATTTAAAATCTAGATTTTAAACTGTCATATCTTAATTTCCGCCAGATTATGTCATGTGTACATTTGTCTTCTATATGGTAGGCATATATTTATCTATAAGTGAACTGTAACTACCAGAGTCTTTAAAAATGTGGCTTTTTAATACTTCTGTCTTGCACGGCAACATTAAAGTTGAGAATTTACAATTATGACCAATCTGAAAAACAACTATATATTTTAGAACAAGACATACACAGACAAATGAAATGACATATGTTTATTATGTTTTCTCATGTTATGTACATTAATTTGTACTGAATTAATTCAATGGATGTGTAAAATCCCAGTTGGATCTTTTATAGGGATAAAGCAGTGTTTGAGCCAGCTAAGTTGTGTCAGGCCCAGATCCACAGTAAGAATTTAGGGGTTAACCCAGTAATATGGATTTTTTTAGTCTGAAAGACATAAAATGTAATGGCATCTGTACCCTTACTTAAGCTGACTAGACTCCACTGTTCAAAGTGTAGAAAAAATTAAGTTACCTGAAAACTTGGTCTCTAGCCTCTGTTCCAAGTAATATTTATGTGTCTCATGGGTAAATATCCTGTTAAAAAAAAATAAAAAGTCACTCCCCTTCCTCCTTGCTATGAAGCTAAAATCTTCTTTTTGTCTCATGGAATAATTATTGATATCAACAGAGGAAAAGTGTCCATAGGAAGGGCAAGAGATATAAAGTCTCTGCCATTTCTGGCAGAGTTATTCACATACTGGTATCTCCCCACTGGTATGACAACCGTTCTCTGGTACTGCTAGGATGTTGGGCAAGCACAGTGTACAATCTGTAAGTTTTATTCCAAAATTTTAGGAAAAGGAACTTCAATTTATTAAGTCTCACATTCAAATTCTGGCCAACATTGGAACTTAAGGGGTTCCGTACATTCCTCCTGACAGAAATCAGTGTGCCTTGAGAACCATCCTGGTAGAAAATACATGCCTTCTATATTAGGCAGCAGCAAAGCAGGGACTGAAGATCTGCATTTTGGCATCTGAAGTGTTAAGGACCTAAGTACCTTTATAAATATGAGTTTAGTTTCCCTGTGTTGTGGCAACTATTCATACAATATCTATAAGTTTTATCCTACAGATATTAAAATTAGATCGATCTAAAATAATTTTATGTATTCTTAATGAACAGGAAGAGCAAGGCTGGATGTGTAGACAAATTGATAGTTTTCAACATTTTACTGCAAAAAAGAATCCTCTTGTCATTTAGGAAACAAGCAAACAAACAAACAATCAAGACATTAGAACTGTGTTAGTTTTAAACTGGTTTTTAATTTTTTACAAGTTTGAGAACTACATTTTTCTGTCCTTGGCTCTCATCTTGCCTTGCTGTCACTGTGAGCAAGGTTTAAGTTCCAATCAGACAAAACATGATTTTTCAACTAAAAGATTGGTCTTTGTTTTAACTGTTACAACTCCACCATGCCAGCACCAATTCATTTAATTTTTTTTTCTTTTTTAATTTATTAAATCATCAGTACAGTAGAAATTAATTAATGGTTTAAATATTTTACTTCTGGTTAATGTTTCTTGAAAGCAAGCATCCTCAGAATTTATCTGTCAATGGGAGACCATTATCCTGTGACAACATTTTAATCCACTGAAATTTTCTTTTAATTGCCTTGAATCCTAATATGTGTTTGATTTTACCAACTGTTACCAACCAATGTAAATACTTTTCTCTGTTCTGTTTTTTGTGCCTTTTGGTGACAACACATTTTCAGCAATATGTATTTTCTACTTTTGTATATGATCACTGTTCTTTAAAATGTAGTAATTTTTAGTGCTATGAGTGTCCCATGGGGCAAGACCAAAAGGCATTGAGCCAAACAGATTACTGAAATAAGCAGCCCAACTTCCATTGACTTTGCCAGCATTGTATCAATTTATACTAGTGTCAGATTTGGTTTATCTCATTCCATCTGACAAAAAAACGTGCCATCAGTCTACATACTTTGCTTTTGATTTAGCAATTTTAGGTTAGTAACTGACTGTGACAGCTCATGCTTTTTTTTTTTTTCTGAAATGGTGCAGTCTAACATCAAGCTGCAGAGAGAAAATGACCAGAAGGCTATTTCAAGTAGCCCTTGGAGAATAATTTCAATACGATCTTCTCAGTCCAGAGTAGTAATATTGTGGTAACATAAGACCAATCTCAAAGCCAACAACTGCTCTGACTGAGAGTACAGCAATAAAAAAAGGAGATGTCATTCTGCATTCCTCACTTGCCCCCATCCAGTAGTGACCAAGGGCTCCAAACGGGGCCCATTGCAGCCCTGTTTGGAATGCACCAATTCCCAGGATATTCCAACAACAACAACTATGTATAGACTAGCACAAAACTTATTACTGTAAAAAGATTTTTTTATGTGTGCATCTGTTGCATACCACCTCCTGAATTGTGCTCTATATGCTCTCACCACACACGAAGACCTACCCTGGAGTATCTGAGATTTACTAAACTAGACATAAATAAATTAAAGGTCACTAAATATTCACAGGAGTCTAATGACCAGGGGAATTAAAACGCAGTCTAGAGTTTCAACTTGTGTGAAATAAGCTAATTCCATTGTCTTCAAGAGAGTTACATAGGCTGAGGCCAGGCTGCTCTGTGCTTCTTAAAGCAAGACAGAATTCTGAAAAAGAGAGAAAATATACCACTTTTCCACCTTCCTGAAAGAGTGCAGGGAAACATTTGCAAAGCCAGTAATTACAAAAGTGTGCAGAGGGCATGCATTGTCAGGGAACTGTGTTAGCCATAAGAGTAAACCACTGTTCAGATTTTGAAAATATAGTGACAAGCAGAGAAATTGAAGTGTGCAGCTACAACCAGCATGCAACTCATTAATGTGTCAGAGCATTTTTGTCATTTTATTTTGAGTTTGAGTTTTGAACAAAAGACGGTGTGTTTTAGGGTAATTGGTGACTTTATGGTACCTCTTAGTACTGGTGGAAACTGCAGAGTTAAAGCCATAAGGATCACAATTAGCCTATTTGGAAAATATAATTTAAAATCATTAAAAACAAAAAGAAATATATTAAAGGCAGTGATAATTTCAAATTCTGAACAGAAGGTCCTCCAAATGTCAAGATGGGATGTTCTGGATCATAAATCATTCATTACTGGAAACTTGTATTATCAGGAATTTAAAAAGAAATGAACAGTGAACTCCAGCTCATTCCATCTCCTTTCTTTTTTGCCTGCATTCTTAGATATCTCAATAACTCTCTGGAGAGACCTCAGTTAGTATCTCAGTTAGTCTCTGGAAAGTTACAGCAGAATAAAACAGTCACCCTCTTGCAAGAGCAATTAACAAGAAAAGTTGTATTAAAATTTTTGTTTAAATCATGAAGGTTGGTGAGAGAGAAGTAAAACTAGAAAACCATCTTGTAAGACACACAATATTGTATCTCTTATTTTATATTTCTAGGTCAATTTCAAGATTCCCTCAACTCTAAATTGATCAGTAAAAATATCAATCATGATGTTCTCTGAGGTTTCCAATATCTCTTCCAGGTATAAAAATAATTATGATTAAAATATTCTGACATTTAAAGGAGGGGAGACTCTGAAAGGTTCTCTTTCTCAAAATCAAGATTATTCAGTTACAGTCTGAATATTTTCCATAAATGTCAAGTTTATTCTCAAATTATCTTGAAGACAAGTCTGAGCATAAGCTACTGAAATTTTCAGAAGAATATTGCTTTTACTGAAAATCTTCCCAGTCATTTATGACTAAATAAGATCAATGCGACCACATTTCTTTCAGGAGAGTCTTCAGAATCCTCTACAAATCTTTAAAGATTTCTTCAGTCTCCAACAATTAATTGAGATTACACTTACGCATTTGTTTGCATTCATCCCTTCCAACATATAGGCTAACAAAATAATGGACAGAAGTTATTAATTTTTACCCAATTAACTGAGAAAAATGGAAGGCCTGAACATAGCAATGTCAGAACCAGATACCATAATGTTTCAGAATGGACTTGTGCAATGGCAGTTTTCTTTATCTATTTCTGTCCAGGAAGAAAGGGTTCTCTGTTTGCTTAGTTCAGCATTACAATGGCAAGGGATGCCTTCCTCTTCCATCCCATCTAAATGCAATTAGAAGATGAAGCAACTAGCACGACTGTAGTTCATCACTAGCTTCTCTCACTCTGCTTTCTTCCTGGCTTCATCCTTTGTCAAGCCAAGCAGGGGTAATGTATTTAATGACCTGCCCTGATGAGTATAGACATACCATACACAGATTTATGAAAATACCTATTTTGAGATTGGTTTAGAGATTTATTGCTAGTATCTATCCTATTACTGTGCTCTAATAGAGTACATTTTCAGGCTGCATCCCCAAAATGCTACTTTTCAGTCTTCCCCATCGAGAAAAGACCCAGGTGTGAAATATTGACTGAAGACATATAGCTGCAGACTGGGTAAAGGCACATCCCTGACAAAGAAGGAGCAGCACTTCTGAGACAACCTGCCCCATGGATCCTCCAGGGAAGAGGGAGCCTCCCCAAACCCTAATGCAATCAGAGTGCCCATTATGGACCACTAGCTTTTTAAAGATATTGGCTACGCCTGCTACTTAATGAGGTTTTGAAACTCCTCCCTGTTATGCCTGAACCGTAAGCAGTATCTTGGTTTAAAGGAAGAATGCATAGCAGCTACTGGTAGTCTATCAGCTATACTTGATTACACTCCATCAACTACTGTCAATTTTTTTTACAGCCATAGTCTCTCTCAATTTTCTCTTTGATCAAATGGCAAAGGTTTGTTATAGTAGAAGAGAGCTCACATGCATGTGAGTCTTGAAGAGGAATCCGTAGCAAATATCTCTGAACTAACACTGGGCACTGAGAATTACTTAAACCGCTAAAAAATTGTTTTAAAAATAAAAAATATCTTATTTATACATTATATAGCTTAGTGATGAAAGCCATGCTATCAGCTTGGCTGAGTTTCTTTCATATACCAGAGTCATCCTTTCCGAAGTAGAGGATGACAGTTGATCTTTACATGCTTACAGACTAATGACAGCCACTTGGAGAGAAGCATCTTCCAATACTGAGAATATTGATTTCTCTCTCTTACCTACCAATACCTACTTACAATATTCTTTGCCCTTGCCTTAACAGTATTGTACAAGCTTTCCCATTTAAAGATTAAAACTTTCAGTTTTCTCTCTGCTTGCCCACACATGCTGTATAACTAATATCCCTTGCATGTCTGTCATTACGAAAAATCACATCACTCACATAAGTAACATCTAAGTTAAAACTGGTAAACTCAATACTTAAAATATAGTCTTTTGGAAATTATGACATTAAAAGATTTCCCAGGATGGCCTTCCTAGCTCAGGTTTCATCTGGTGAGGGAAAACCGAGCCTCATAGCTCATCATAGCTCATAATTTAGAATGACAAATTAGTAACTTTGGGTTTTATTGGGGAGGCGGGTGGGGCAGAAATATTTTTCTTCTATACATTTGCAAAAGACATACTCAGTTAATGTTTTAATTGCATGATCATACCTTCCTCTGAAGTTTAATCATGTTAAGTACTTTTTCTTAGAGTCATCAGCTGAATGGGAGGAGTAACTGAAGGGCATTACAACACCAAAGCCAAAATTTAACAGATGTGATTAGAAAGAAACAATATGTATCTTTTTTGTCCAAGTCACTCTGAACACTATTTTCCCACCTTTCTGTGTACAAAGCAAAAGGAGAGTCTGCTCTCTGTCCACATTTGCTTGCCTAAGTTGCTATATACAGAATATGATATGATGTATTCAATTTTTTTCATTTCTCCTTTGTCCATTTATCTTACAGCATATGAGTTACATCATTTCCTAAAGAGCTCATTAATTACAAAATGCTGTGTTGACTCTGTTGTATGGAAAAGAATATTCTGATCAATAAGGAAACTTAAGGTTTTTGAGCTTTTTAAATAAATAAGATATAAATGTATTGCATTTTTAAGACCAAAAAGCTCTTTATGCATTCCATTATAATTCTATATGGCTAAAGAGTCCTACAAGGAGTTCTTTTGGGAAAAAAAAAAAAAAAAATGTTCTTGCATTTGTGCCGATTTATCTATTAACCTGCACAAATAGAGTGAGGAGCAACTTAACCTCAGAATGGTATAATTAATTGATTATACAAAAGTCCACTTATATCTGTGCAGTTTTCTAATAACTTGTACAAGTTTTCTAACTCCAAGGCAAGGTCATGGCAACATTATGCTTTCTTCCTATTTTTGATCAATTATGTCAGCACATCATACATATTCGCTTTCAAGAGACAAGGCAAGCCAATACTTAGGAAATAACCAAAACCAGATTAATAGAACCAGTTTAAATTCCTACCTAAGAAGCAAAGTAATCATTATAACTGAAGGAAGTCTAACACGACATGATGACAGCAGTATTCACTGAGAATGGGGGAGAAAAACTACAGAGTTTGAAGTGAAAACAGGAAAGAGGATGTAAAGTAAAATGGGTGGACCATTAAAACAAAGCGTCCCCACACACTGACTAGCTCCCTTAGCACCCTGTGCAATGATGTGTTACCCATCATTCCTTAAACCTGGTTTCTGGAGCAAATACAGTAACACATGTAGAACAAGTAGCAGTTAGCAGCAGAATACGCAAGCCTTAGGCTTTTTGGGCAGAATATTAGAGTGACAGGGTATTGCCCTTCTTTAATGATTACAGGACTGGATTGCTTATAGTCATATCTACTGCATGGTAAAAGATGAGTTCTTTGCTTTAGATAAAAATCCAAATACATCCTTTCTTTGCTATCTCCCTCACTGATTAAGGATCTGATACTGCTTTAATGCAAACTGAAGTTGGCTTTGTATGACGGAGGAGTATCCTTGGGGCAAATGAGTCTAAAAGGATAATACAGGAAAAAGGAGGGTGACAATACTGAAGAATCTATTCAGAGGAGATTAATAGCTGTAATGGAAATAAAAAGAAGAATACAGAAATAAAACTTAAATAAAACCTAGAAAGATTAAAGGAAAGGTAATTAAAAACATAGAAAAAAACATAAAATTAAATGTAAAAGTTAATGTTGATGTAAAAGGCACATAGAATTATATTAGTGCTTTACAAAGTTATTAAACCCCTGAGAACATACAGGTAGCAAAAGTGCCCAAAGCTAGACATCAATTTTTATTGTCTTCAAGGCAAGCTTATATTTTTTCTATATGCAGTGGAGAGTAGTGAATATAAAATTCTACATATAAGAGGTAGAAATGTCAGGTGAAGTAGCAGTGGAATTGTATTTGCATAAAATAACCAATAATAGTAACAATAATAGGTAAGTAACTTTGATTAGTGTAGCTTTTAGTGTTAAGTAAGCCATCTTGCACTTTACTTTTAATAAATGGGATATGTTTTCAATTACTAAACATAAAACTTTTGCATTAACAGAGTATAATGTGATTTACAATGTGAAGTTGCTAAACCAGCAACTGAGTTCAAGCAAAACTAACTAATGTAGAAGAAGAAGAAACTATGTTCTTGTTTTTCTTGTAAAACAGCCACCTGACACAACTATGGTCCATGCACCAGTATGGAGAAACAAGTGTGTAGCAAACCCAAAAGTAACTCGCACACACATATGCATACCCTCCGGAATAAAGCTTATTTATGTGTTTAATTCAGGAAGACACATCAAATTTTTTTGAAGTCACCACCAAATTATTAAAAGTGCTTAGGCATCTAGAGGTGCAGAGTGCTATCAGTGAAAAGTTCAGCCTATAGATGCAGACTTGATTTTCTCATCTCTACTTTGGCTTGCTTATTCTCTTGCTTTTTTGTGAGTTGTTACTAATACTGGTTAAGTACAGAGAACACCTTTCAAACAAGGAGATGATTTTACACGCATCTGTTTGCATAAAGGCTTTAATAATACTTCAGTTTTTTGTTGGACATCATGTTATGCATCACATTGCTCCTGGAATGACTTTATCAGTCCTGAATAATCACCTGTAGAAACAATATCTATTTTTGAATATTAATGCTTCTGTAATTGCCCATGGAATGTGTTACATTACCAAAAGCTTTTTTCTTATTCGATGACCTAATTTGTTCCCGCTTTCACATAAGCTTTTTTATTCTGTCTACAGTGAATAGAGAATAATTGATCCCTAATATTTTAATGGGAAAGGTCAAAGCTTTTGCATAGTATCCAGTTTAATTGCTTCTACACTAGTATGTTAATACATTTTGTATAGTGTCAGCAGTCACGAAGAGAAATAAATGGGGGCAAATGAGTCAGGCTGTCAGACTGTGAGGTTTGCTATATTCCCAACTTCTCTTTAGTTCTGTAGAAATCTCAAACAACTGTGCAGGGGTGAAAAAAATATCTTGTTAAACTATGAGGATCTGCCAAATACATTGTGGACATTCAAAACAGATTAGTTGAAAGTACTACACTCTCAATAATTTAGCACAGAGTTATTTGAAAGCCTCAAATAAAAGGCTTAACTCTTTACTGCCAAAGAATCCACATAAACATTTCTTCCTGTGGAAAGGTCTAAGTGCCACAAACCCAGAACAAGAGTATTTACTCCCACTTTGCACTCATATTAAGCAAATGTAAAAAACCTATAAATATACAAAGGCACTTAGTGCTTATTCATCAAGTGGATGGATAAGTAGTAAGATATGCAAGAGCTGGAGAGGTTCAAGTAGTAGAAAATATCGGAAGATTCCAACTTTAGTTGAAACACACAGGAAATGCAAAGTGAAGGTAAGGGGAAAAGTAGAAATGTTAGTATTACTGAATCTGTAAAAGTGAAAAAGAATCTGTCTTTTACTATAAAATCTATTTATTCAGTTATGTAAATGTAATATATAGATAAATTATTTCATGACAGATTGTGGAAGAGGACAAAGCAAGCTGTCTGTTTCTATAACATTTTTCCATTAAGACATTAGTGATAATTAAGAAATTTATTTAATTTGATCTTTGTCTTAAAATTCCATGTAAACCTCAAACTTAATCAAAGGTATGTGTGGTTCTCATAATTCAAGTGTCTGGGAGTTTCACATCTACCACTGAATTTGTCCTGACAGTGCTTCTGGAGTGAAGTAGTAGTTTTCCCACTTCACAAATGGAGCAGTGAGTGAGAAGAAACACAAGTAATATTTCATATAATAGGTACTCAGTCATGCTGGAGCAAAAAGAAATTATAGAAAGTCTTCTGCAATTTTTTATCTCTAAATTAAGCTTTGAGGCAGTAAGGGAAGCATTAATCAGAACAATTTCAAATAGAGAAAATGAGATCTGTGTTCTGTTACAAGGATTTCAGAAATTCTGTGACTTTGTCTACACATCTATAATTAATTAAATGGGCCAAGAAATGTTCTCTGGCCCTGAGGACAAATGGTCTTGTGTGGCTTATCAATACAAACTTCTGCCTTCCAGGAGAGGTCGACTGCATCCATATGGTCTATTGACCTGTGCTGTTCCATGGGGAGTGATGGGTATTGCACAGGAGTGTGTTGCTTGGTAGAGACCATGACAGGGGTCATGCTAGCAGTTCAACAGTGTGGATAATCACCTGCCAGATGCTTGGACCCATAGTCTGTCCCTACTTAGATTGCTAGTATAGATATAGCCTGCATTTTGCAAATATTGTCTTAGTTTTGGTATAATATGGTGTCATGAGGTCTTGAAACTATAATCAAATTGTTATATCTAACAAAGGTAACAAAAATGGTGAAGGTCTTAGAGGGGAAGCCATATGAGGAGAGGCTGAAGTCGCTTGGATTATTAAGCCTTGAGAAGAGGAGAATGAGAGGAGATCTCATCATGGCCTATAACTTCCTCAAAAGGGGAAGGGGAGGGGCAGGCACTGATTTCTCTCTGGCAACCAATGATAGGACCTGAGGAGATGGCAGGAAGATGAACCAGAGCAAGTTTAGGTTGGACATTAGGAAAAGATTCTTCACCCAGAGGATGGTGGAGCACTGGAACAGGCTCCCCAGGGAGATGGTCATGACACCAAGCCTGGAAGTATTCAAGAAGCATTTGGACAGCCCCCGCAGACACATGGTCTGGATCTTGGGATTTTCCTATGCTAAGGCAAGAGTTGGACTTGGTGATCCTTGTGAGTCCCTTCCAACTCACAACATTCTATGATTCTATGATACTGTGATTCTATGATTCTACGAAAATCATTACTACAGGAACATTCATACATTCTTCTTAGGAGAATAATAATATTAAAAAAAAAAAAAAACAACAAACCAAACACAAAAAACCCATCAAACCCAAAACCAAAGTCTAAAATAGCTAAAACCATTACATACCATTTGCCAAAGAGTTTTCTAGAATCTGGTAAGGTATATTTTTTATTTGCTTACATTCATCACTTTATTCTCCTAGTGTCTGCACTCACTTAATCAGAGCAAGCTAGTACACAGGTTATTGTCCTTGGTGCACTGACTTTGCTTGTATCCTGGTGTCACTCAAATTTTGGAAGAGATCTCTTCCTGAAGTACAGCATGGATTGAATGTGCTGTCTCTTCAAAATTTGGCCATGAGTTATGTGCAAATCAATTCAATCCTTCCAATACAGTAGCAAGTTTGTTGGATGCTGACTTCACTGATACCTTCTTCTAGCAGATTTGGACAGGTTTCTGGCAAGTCTAATCCATTACTTATTCATCTCTAATTTGTTGAAATTAACTGTCAGATGATGGGGTTGTTGCCAGGACAAGGTCAATGTAGACTTGAAAATCTTTCTTTAAAGCCTTTTATTATTTTGTTGGTTAATTTAAGCAGTAGATAGTGGCTGCTGCTGTGAGTGCTTTTTGCCTTTGCATTCAGTGCTGAAAAAAATTAGTCAGAATCTTGAAATTTTATGTAGAACATAATGCAAGAATTTTGAACCCAAGAATCCCACCAATTATTTATGGTTTTTTTCAATTGCTAAAATGCAAGAGGAAAAAAAATCAACTGCCAATCTCTCTTTTTCCACTTGAGATTGTCAGCTGATTTCTGTAAAGACTTTTCACATGGCCATAACTGTTGCCCGGTTCACTTCCGTTTGATGTTTTGTCTATGGCATGCTGACCACAAGAAGCTGTGCTCAACATTACTGTTGTTATAGAATGACTCTGTAAAAATCCATAGAGAGTCCTAGAATGGTTCTTTTATTTTGTATTTTCCTGTGACTTTTTAGAGTCGTGTATATGACTCTATGAACGTAAGAATTAAAAACAGTCTGTAAAAATTTCTCCATTTATTTGTCATAGCCAGGTATCATCTGGAATTAGAGGGGTGGCTGAATTTCATGTTTAAATTTCCCAATTCATAATTCTCATTCAGAGAGATGTCAGCTTGTTGCAAAGTGCATTTATTCCTCTACCATATTCATTAACATCTCTGCTGTACGCGTTGGTCATATATTCAGGTATTTAGAACTCTAGATGAAACCAGCTCTGAGCCACATCCTGCTCCGTTTAAGAAAAGTGGAAAGACACTGGCAATTTATCAGTCTGAATGACTGTTCTGGAGGTGCTCAGGTGGTGAAGATCCATGACTAACATCTATTAGATGCACAGCTTCCTGACAAGGGCTTTGATGCCCTTGTACAATGAAACAGATTCTTTAGCTAGATGGATTTGCCAGGAACCTACACTAACACCTGACTGTGATAATGCTTTGGCCACTGGCACTCAAATTAATGCCCAGTGAGCTAGAGACAGCACATGTTCTTGTCTGCATGTCCTTACAAATGCACAACTTCCCTGACAGGCTTCATTCAGTCAATTCTTTCACAGCTGTGACTTTCTTTTTTCCTCAGTATTGCCTGATAAAATCCCTATTATGCTGCTAACATGTAAACTATGTTGCTATTTTTTAAGGCTTCCTGAGATCCCACTTTTCTTATTGTGAGATCTGGGTCTAAATAAAGCTGTGCTGGAAAACTAGTATCTCTGATGCTATCAGTTGTCTTGTCTTCTATTACTATCTGCTTTTAACATCCTGTATTTGCAGGGTTCAGCAAGACTGAACTGCAGCAGCTAAAAGCTGCTTTTTTTTTTTTTTTTTCCCTTCTCTTGCTCCTAGAACTTTCCAATAAGTTTGTCCTTATCATATCTAACATTCTTTCTGCCTAGTCCATTAAAGAAAAGGCTCTTGTGTTTTGTTGTATTCTTTTCTTCCATTGTCACTCTGGGAAGGAATACATAGGGTCCTCAGCAATGGCACCTGTAGCATAGTTCAGAATGCTTGCCTGATATTGTCAACTGTACTACAAGCCATTGATGCTGCTGAAGTCTCTAGATGGAGCAAGGCCCTCACAATGGCCTTTATCACACAGAGATTTGTAATTTTAGCTTCATTACTGCAGAGATGGAGCTGAGTTTCCTTCAGAAGTTTCCTCATTCCCTGTTAACTCACCCCTGCAGCAATGTTGCAAGGTTTCTTTTTCTTTATTCCTCCTTTGGACAGCATGATTCTTTCTACTCCTCCTGTCACTGTGGGTGACCACATAAACAAAAATGCTTAATATTTGAGCTTCAGGAGAAAAATTCTCAAATGGGGACATTCTTTCTGTTTATTGTTCTCACCCTTCTGCAATTTGGAGCCATCTCCTCTGGACAACTGCACAGAATACTTATTGCCCAACACACCACTTCAGCTATGGATATAACAACACAGTTCATTCCTGATGGTCAAACTGATATTTCCCAAAACCAGAAATACCAGTCAAAACAAATTTGTTGCCCAGAGTAAACTGGCAAAAACTGCTGATCAGGGTGAGCTTCGCCCTCGAACCCATCTGTAACTAGAAGGAAGCTCTAACCCAGGCCTCATTGCAAGGGCCCTGTGAGTCTTGCAAACCTAACTTGATCAAATGTCAACACTATGGGGAAAGAGGATGAAATGCCTGTCAGTATTATGGCTTTAGAATTTCCTACGGTGAACAATTCCCTTGCCAGTACAAA
This sequence comes from Antrostomus carolinensis, assembly GCF_000700745.2. NCBI lineage: Eukaryota > Metazoa > Chordata > Aves > Caprimulgiformes > Caprimulgidae > Antrostomus > Antrostomus carolinensis. The sequence goes on from NW_010296140.1 coordinate 39,166, forward strand.
AAGGCAGACAGAGAGCAAAGATCTGGCCTGTTCAGTCCCAGTTGCACTAGGAAGATTATTTCATTAAAATTTATCACCATGTTTTGGCAGATACAATTCCATTAATTCTAACTGCTTTGCTAATGCAACAAAATAAATGTCTCAAATCCCTCACCTCTGGAACAAGTGATATATAAGTATGCCTGTCGTATGAATTTCAAACTGGGGACTAGAAAAATAGGATTAGAACAGGGTGAACCAGTCCAATGGCTAGGATAAACTGAACAAGGGCAAAGCTCACACAGTTCTGTTTAATGGGGTTAAGCCACAAGAAGGGTGGGAAGCAGTGCAACGATTAGTCTTAGCTGTGCTTTTTTATTACAAACATATGTATATATACTCCTTTTTATTTTTATCAGAACTTTTTTTCTGAAGATTTTTACTTCAGTGACTGAAGCTTTCCTTTCCCAAAAAATTTATTTTACAAATTAAATACAAATACATTTTTAAAAGTAGATTTCTAAGAAATTTGTCTAGCACATACAAGAAAGACTGGGCAATGATTCTTGCATCAAAATTGAGTGGAAAACTCAATATTTCTGTTAACAGAAAATTAATCGCTAAATTAATGTCCTGTTTATCAATTTGTTAAACTCACAAAAAGAGCACAGCAACTTTGTCCCTAAAAAAGACTGCAATGATTATGAAGGGACAGAAGAGTGATTTTACTATTTTTTCTTTTAAATTTTAAAATAAGATTATTTATATAATTGTCAGGAAACTGCTACGTAACAAAAGAGCTGCAAAGTGCCAAATGTCTTGGGCTGACTTCCAGGAGCTATGTTACTAGATTTTGAATCAAGTAATTTAACCCAAATTTGCAGATAGCCACAGACTCAAAATAACCTGGGAGATCTTCCATGGACTTGCCACTTTGCTTTTGATGACTGGGCACCTTGCTGAGGCTGTCTGCTGCAGTCAGGTACAATACCAGAAAGCAAAATAACAGTGTCAACGACACATACAGCTATTTTTATAGCATCTGAATCAGTCTCTATGGCAACATTTTTTTAACCTATTTATATATTTTTTTTAAAAAATCTCTGTCTCTCCCCTTTCTTGCGTTATTCTGTTGAGTGACAGGTTTTGATAGAAAGGTAAGACATAATGTCCACATACAAATATCTGTTGAGTTTGGAAGAGTAGGTGCTTGTTTGCTTTATATTTGACCTTTCCTTTTAAGAGATATTCCAAAGCAATTCTACTAAACTTCTTTCCATTTCTTTTAGAAAATGTTACTAAGAAAAAAAGAAAGATATGTTCAACTTGAAATCAAATTACTCCAAACATGCATAGATATATAATTTTTCATCTTCAAAACTAGTTGTTTTATGGGAGTGATGTGTGTGTCATCATTACTGTTTTATATTTGGGGGGAGGCAAGTACAGGCAGGGAAAAAAAAATTATCCAAGGTCAGCCAGACAACAGTTTCACTGACTGTAGTAGCAGATATACAAATTTTCAGCACCTTATCAAGTGATCTCTGATACTACATTTTATAACTAAGCTCTCTTTATTTGGAAGGTTTACATTTCTGGCTCATTATATCCTTGCCTCTCTCTTCTGTTGCTGTATGAAAAATGCCCACAAACAAGCAGAAAATAGGATTATACCCCGAGAGCTGTGAAACTGACTTCCTCAAAAGGCCATTGAATTCACAGAGAAAAAGAAACCCATATGAAAGTAGAGGAAATTTGTTTTTATAAAATCCTGTTGAGTTATATTAAATCAAAGTGTTTCATGTGAGAATAGTAGGTCTGAAACTTATGTTCTTTATTGGAGGAAAAAAAGATAAGACTGAAGAGTGACGGCTATAATGAAGTGGGGATGATATTCCTGGGCAGTATAGGAGTTGGTGCTGTTTTGGGCCACCTGCATGGAAGAGTTTTACTGGAAATCTTGGACTTTTGTGTAAATAGACCTGCAGAGGAGTGCCTGTTATTCTTCACAACCATGTAGATGAAAGGGCTTTTCTTCACACAGGCAGAATTCTTATCCTTCCTGATTTGACCTGATTTTCAAAATTATATGGTAAAATTTTGCCACCTGCCAGTTTTAGAACATAAGAACAGCAGTATCAGAGCAGTTCAATAATCTATCTTATTCACTGTGCTGTCTACATTAAGCAGACACCTAGGAAAGTGTGTAGGAACAGGGAATGAATGATCCTATCTCTGATATGCCTTCCTGACTTTTTGCAGTCAGCAATTTAAAGATTTTCTGAGCCAGGACTTTTCCAGAATATCCAGCAGTCAGCCTATTCTCTAATCTATTTTAAACTCATTTATCTCTTTGGCTATCTTCAGATCCTAAAGCAGTGGGTTCCACATTTCAATTTTGTGATGTATCAATGACATAAAAATAAAGTAATATCTTAAGCATCCGAGCTCTAACAGTAAAAATTTTATTTGAATACAAATCACATTATTTGTATCCTGAGCAGAGTTGTTTATCTTTACAATCCCTCACAATAACTGGAAGCAAATTTTAAAAAGCACCACAGATGAGACTGATTCATGTGTATCCAACACTCAGACAAAATTGCAGATGATCTGCTAAATCCTGTTCGCTGTTATGTTTCATGCAAAAACCAGGGTGCTGTGATACAAGCCAAAGTGTCATCATTTCAGCTTCATCAGAATGTCCTTATATTTTTAAGCACCAGCAATTCTCTTGCAATATTATAAACTCTATAATTTCTTTAATTGAAAATTTAATATTAGATGGTTTCTGATTTAGAATAAGAAACTGTAAAAGGAAGTTTTGAAATGTGTATGATGATAGTTTATTGAGCTCAAATGAGTAATTAGAATGAGTGTTCTCACCAGAAAAAATAAAAAAAAAATCCATTAACAGCATCAACCAATGCTTTTGTGCCACATACACAAGCTATTTTACAATTGCTCAACTAAATGTAGAATAAAATAGTAAAAAATAGTCTTTAAAATTATATTTAATGGGTAAAAGTAGCAAAGTTATTTACAGGAGAGGCAGAGATAGGAAAAAAAAGCCACAAAATATCTGCCTTATCCAATTGAAGTGAATACAACAGTAGTTCTAAAGTAATTAGTATCAAGCACTTACCATAAAGCCATCACAACATCACCACCTTCAAGGGCTGAAAACAATTTATCTTTAGAAACTATGTGCCTAGTGTGGATTGAGAAGGTAATATAAATGAAAGAAAGAACCAGGAAATGGCAGCACACTTAAAGCTGACTAAAGCTAAAATCAATGATAAGAGACAGTCAGAAACACATGAGTAATTTATTAAGCAATGATATATTTGGGTAAGCAGCACCACAAAATCAGTCCTCCTTCTGATATGTGGAGTGAAGATAAATTAACAGTTTTGTAAACTGAGCAGTTCCGTTTGCCCATTGACTAATATATAAAAAAAGCCTTCAAGAAATGCATTTGCTCTTTTCCTACCTGACTTTCACTGCTGTACTTATCCTGAAAGATATATTAAATCTCCTGAGGTAAAGACGCTACTGGAATTAAACGTCTGTCAAGGCATTGCCCTGAGTGATTGCGTTGTTAGCAATCATGTTTGTCAGGTTTCCCGGAGTGCTCGACTCTGTACCAACACGAGGGAGAACACTGGGAGCTCCTCTCTCAAGGAGACTGCAGTCTGAGCCAGGCACAGAGCTGATACAATTCAAAACACTGAACTCAAAGCAATGAAGAAGTAGTTTTGTTTAAGTCCATCCTCTCTTTGGTTAAATATATGTTCATTCATAGAACGATCTCATAGACTTCATTAGGGAATACCAATCACCTCCCTACAAAGCGTTAATATATTTCCTGTACATGTGCAAGTGGCCACTGTTCTGTTAAGAGTGGAGCAGGAGATTAAATAGCCAAAATAAATATGGGATTCTCAGACCATCTTATTTGATATGAGAATTACACAGATACAAGAATAAAGTACATTTTAAACAAGTGCTCATAATAGGGGCTTTGTACACAGCCTGCTTGTCCTTGTTACTGTTTTTATGTCCACAGCTCATAAATTAATCCAACCTTCTTCAAACTGATCATGTAGACTTTCTGGTTCCCTTCTCCCTGAAATAGCAGACTTTGAGAAACCATAACTCTTTTATTGCTGTAGGTATCTTTAACGGGAAGCTCCTCAAATTCCTTGGCAAGCATTATCTAAGAGCATAGCTAAAGCCTACCTGGAGAAAGCTGTCATGTTGCTAAGCACTAGTTCTCTCTGTAGTTTATCTTGCTGAAATCTCTGTGCACTCTCTCCAGTGTTTGTCCACACAATTTTTCCTTCCTCATTTGGAAAAGCTTTTTTCCTCCAGCACAGTGCTTATGTTCTCAGACTCCCTAGATGTTAAGCAAAAGTGAAACCAATAGATATGAGGCCTTACAGAGAGCTTTGGAATCCTAACAAGACTCTTTATAGCAATTCCCATAGGAAGAATATATTTAGAGTATATAGGAAGAAGAACCTTGTGTTTCCTGATATTTGTGAGGAATCAATGCTATCCAGATAATAATGATGTCCCTGCTCCTCCTCCATATTGTGCTGACAGGAGTGGATACACCTCACCTTACATGCCAAGTATGGAATAACTCAACTAAACATTTGCTGTGGCTCTGTGAGAAGAAGCAGGGAAAGAAATCCAGGGACAATAAAAAAACCTACTATTCTCCTTTAATCAAGAAATTTGGCTTGAAGTAATATGACAGAGAAGCTTTTGCAGGTTATAACTCCTCCTGCTGCATCTGTTCCCTCTACAAAACCATTTCATTCTTTGTTTCTTTAAAACATACAGGTTGTTATAGTGATACTCTATAATAATCACAACTTTGCAATTTTTGGAATCACGACAAAGAAGTTATTGTGAAAGATTCCACACTGCTTTGTCATAAATATATTTTTTCACAAACCTTTTATCCTACTGGTTTAACATAGCAGATAAAGAGAACTGAATGAATGTGATACCTCATAGAATCTCCTCCTTGCTGGAAGACAATGCAAAGGTATGAGCAGCATAAATGGTTTTACCTTTTATTTAAAAAAAAAAAAAAATCTTGACATTTAGCTTTTCTGTGCAAGTGATGAATGGCAACTAATGTCAAAATATAAACTGAGTGAAGAAGTTAACTTTTTTACCTATTGTTCTTCTTCCCACTCTTAGTCAATCTTCCATATACATCTGTGGTCTCAACCTCTTCTCTCTGGCTGTGTATACTTTTGCGTTTTTCTTTCAACATCCATAAATTATCTAATTACCCATCATGCGGGTAGCCATAGTATATAATGACCAGAACTGATGGTCAGAGAGAGATGCAAAGAATCCCAAGGAATTTCCTCCTTTGATTTCCTCAGTGTGCACATGCATCTATTGCTATGCAATCTTTCTTCTATGTGAAAATCACTGAGATTTCATTAATATAATTAGAAATCCATAATTGCTTAATGTTTTTCCTCTCCTATATTTAAGGAGACTCGAAATTTATAGCCTTTTTAAAAACTGTTTTCCAGTAAGTAGAGCCCTCTGTTAGGAATGTCTTTCTTTCAGCTGAAATTTCATCCTGTAGATGAGACAGCTTCATCACCATTACGTGGATCTCTACATGAAGTGAAGAAAGAGGTGGATGGCCTCTGAAAAAACCCATAGCTAACGCATTAAAGACATTGCAAATTAACATTATGACCATAAAAGGAATTAATGTGACTCATGATGCTGTTGCATAAGTTGGCATTGACTGTGTTGTACATGAACTAGGACACTGTCAGTTGCTCAGATTGGAGATTCTGTTCTTTGCCCCTCACTCTGCATTCACTCTCAGGTACACAGGTTGACATGATCTGATATAGCGATGTAAAGCAATCTTCTCTATCTGCTGAAAATATTGCTTTGCAATGCATAACCCTCTCTCTACAAACACTGGCTTTTCTAGTGTGACAATGTGCTCT
>NW_010296140.1:45659-68336 GCF_000700745.2 Antrostomus carolinensis
AGCTGCTCCAGGTGCCTCTTGTGATGGGGGCTCCAGAACCGGATGCAGTACTCCAGGTGGGGCCTTACAAGAGCGAAATCATATTTTCAATTAAATGAAACAGTAAAAACTGGTAAACCACATGTGTACGTATATGTATCCCATTAACAACTTTCAGATTCATTCACATCATTTTTTTTTTTTTAAGTTCCCCTGTGTGTGTGTGTATGTTCTATGAACACTGCTTGATTCAAAAGCCTCTGTTCTCCTCTCTTCATAGGCGCGTGTGGACACACACTTACACACACACACACTCCACTTGGATTCACTGTTGGGTTCCTGTACTGGGTCTGGCTGGGATGGAGTTCATTTTCTTCACAGGAGCCCATAGGGTGCTGTGGTTTGGACTTCTGACTAAAACAGTGTTGCTAACACAGAATCACACACTGATGTTTAAGTACTGCTTACACAGCATAAAGACCTCTGTTTCTCAGCTGCCCCACTAGCAAGTAGGCTGGAGGTGGACAAAAAGTTGAGAGGGGACACAGCTGGGGCAGCTGACCAAAAGGATAGCCCATACCATATGACAACATGCTCATCACTACAACAGGGGGTGGTCTTTCTAAGGTAGTTGTTGCTTGGAGACTGGCTGGGCAACAGTCTGCTGGTGGGAGGTGGTGAGTGACTGCCTTTGCATCACTTGTTGCAGGTTTTTTTTCCTTCACTTATTAAACTGTCTTTATCTCAACACACAAGTTTTTCTCACTTTTGCACTTCTGATTCTCTCACCCATCTTGCTGGAGACACTGAGCAGGTGACTGTGTGGGTGCTTAGCTGCTGGTTGAGGTCAGCCCACCACACTTGCTCAAATCCACCACATGTTTTACTGGATAAAAGAACAAAGCCAAAATTTCTACATGCCCCCAAGCTTTGGCATGAAGTTACCCATACTCTTGAAGCATTAGCATGCATCCTTGAACAATTTTGTCCCACAGTAACTAGCATTATCCCAGTGAATACCTTGAGTTCAGGAGACCTGGAATTGGCAAGGGACCAGTGACAAAAGGCTGTTTGGATCTAGACACTTTATTTTGGAGTACAAAGAAATTTACTAATACAGACATTTGCTATATCATTCCAGCTGGCAACAGGATGAGTGAATGATTTCTGACTAATTTTGTTTGCAAGTACAAATAGATGTAGATATAATGTATCTTTTAAAAATTTACTTTCTCAGTTATTTTTGAAAAATAAACTGAAGTTACGTGGCATGAGAAGACTTTGGATGATCTCAGTAATGTAGATACTATCTCTCTTTCCTGGATTATTTCTATTTTGGATTTAAACTACTTGTCTCAAAAGGGATAATTTCTTACTGTCTCTGTATCGCTAATCTTAAAAGACACTGTCCTTTGAGGAAAACTGAGCATGCTTGAAACTGAGGGTGTTCTTATGGGCAAAATCATCCTTTTCCTTTTATAATTATTCTTATATAAAGACCTGTAAGACCTGTGTATACAACTGTGATTAAAAAATAAATATAAAAATAAAAGGGTAGGTGACATATGGTAATGTTGTAATAACATTGCAAATCTCTTGCTTCAATGATTTCAGCCAACAGTGTAAAGAGACGGAACTCTTACAGTTAGGCAGGTAAAGAATATTTACTGACACCAATATCCCAAACAAGAAGATGGACTGTTTTCATATGGCAGGATTATAATCAACACAAACTAAGTGAAAGGCAACTGAAGGACTTGTTGTTGAACTTCTCATTCTAGTCACCATTGTGATTGCTGTGGAAACTCCCTTATATTACAGAAATTTTATTGTTAGTAGATGAAATAAAAATTTAAAATAGATCAAACAAATGATCTGATTTAAGAGCAGAGATACTCAAGTGACAATCACGTTTTCCTAAAAGAGAAAATTATTTTATGAGTTTTCACCCATTGAGGGGCAACACAAGGCATTATTTTCTATCTACCCAATGAGGGCTTTTCCTCATAATTTTTCTATCAGAACTTCATTTTGCACTATCTGCACTTGGATCCTCCTATAGGAATTTGAAGTCTCACATATCAGGCTCCACTGTGTTGAGCATACCAGTATCCATTCTGTTACCCTTTTATATTATACCATTTCTTCAAGGAAGCTCCTTCAATTCTTTGCCTTTGTCAGTGCTCAGACACCTTCTCCTCTTTTCCTTGGAATTCCATAGAGAACTGCCTCTCAGCTGTGCTCTAAAGGACTCTTTACCTGCAGTCATTGCTGACTCATGTGTAATCCATTTGCTTAGCTCAGCCACCCTTTCATTATCAATCCTGGCCCATTGCCCCTAGCTCCTGATGCAGCCCCCACAGTGAACTTTTAAATAAATTAAAGTTAGGAAGACTCAGGACCTTTGTAACACTCTTGCATGGGTTGCTTAGCACTCTAGTTGACTGTTGGCTCCTGTATCCTTGTATCCTTCATTCTTCTCCAAACAGGTATAGCCATAACTACATCAATGCAACCAAATATGTCTACTTGCAACAACCCAAAGAAAGATCTAAAAATCTGAGTATCTTTATGTAATAAGTCGAAATGAACCTACAGCACATGGTTGTATATTATAGCCAAACAGTTTTTGCTTAATTGTTAATGCAGTTGTCTCATTACTATATGACTGGGGCCAGTTCTGTTTAACATCTTTATCAGTGATCTGGATTAAGGGATTGAGTGCACCCTCAGTAAATCCACAGATGACACTACGCTAGGTGGAAGTGTTGATTTGCTAGTGGGTAGGAAGGCTCTACAGAGGGACCTGGACAGTTTGGATCAATGGGCGGCAACCAACTGTATGAGGTTCAACAAGGTCAAGTTCCAGGTCCTACACTTGGGTCACAACAACCCCATGCAATGCTACAGGCTTGGGGAAGAGTGGCTGGAAAGCTGCCAGACAGAAAAGGACCTGGGGGTGTTGGTCGACAGCTGACTGAACATGAGCCAGCAGTGTGCCCAGGTGGCCAAGAAGACCAACGGCGTCCTGGCTTGTATCAGACACAGTGTGGCCAGCAGGACCAGGGAAGTCATCCTACCCCTCTACGCAGCATTGGTGAGGCTGCGCCTTGAATACTGTGTCCAGTTTTGGACTCGTCATATACAAGGAGGACATTAAAGCATTGGAACGTGTCCAGAGAAGGACAACAAAGCTGTTGAAGGGGCTGGAGAGCAAGCCTTATGAGGAGCGACTGAGGGAACTGGGATTCCTGGAGGTATTTAAAAGACAACTAGATGGGGTGCTTGAAGGTGTGGTATAGTAGTGGATAGGTATGGTTGCACTTGATGATCTCAAAGGTCTTTTCCAACCAAGCAATTCTATGATTCTATGATTCTATATCTCTTCATACCTGCCAAAAACATTTGTTTTCCTTTAAAGAGAGCACACTGCACATTGCATATTTTAACATAAAAACAATATGGAATTTTCAGAGTATAAAAACAGTTCCTGAAAAACCACTGTCTTGAAAACCAAAGTGTAATAACATCAGTGAAGCCTGTTTGTTATTTATCCATAATCTCCACCTTAATTTGCATATTTCACAACTAAATAGACTTGTTTCTGACAGCCCAGTAGAACCACTCTGACAGCCAGTGTACATTCTCATTTTCCTATGAGCCAGAGTCATAGCCTCTGTTACAGAGACTTTTCAGGCCAAATTGCACTTTCACTGATATCAGTCCAGACCATTATGTTCACACTGCATACTCAGTTCTTCTTCTATAGTAGTTATCCTCAATGATGTGCAAGAACATAAGAACTTCAATTCTTTTATGGTTTTCAGACAACAGGTTGATTTTGCTTGCCCATCAGTTCAAAAAAACCAACCTCTGATCTTATCCACAAATCAATATTTTATCCATTCTTAAATAAAAAATCTTTCAGACTTGGCAATGCAAAACCTCACAAAGCTATTTTTATAGAGTAATTTTTCAGGATGGCTTCACCTTCAATTTGTTTTTTTAATTGTCATTACTCAATAGCTCTGTAATGACAAAGTTGTTTTAACAAAGTATGCCAGTGATTTCCACTTCTTTTTCTTGAACTGAGCATGTTCACTTAAAACGGTTGATTTTTCAAAATAAAAAATACCAGATACAAGAAAAATAAGAGAACTAGGAAAAGGTATTCTCTGTCACAGTGAAACATCACTATTACAACACAGTAATAGCAATTTGAGATTAATTGGTCAGGAAGAAATTGAAAAACTTGTATTTAAATTGATTTTATGCTTCAGAGTTGTAAAGGGCTTCTTATTTTCTTTTAAGCATGCCTGAAAATCTGCTGCTCTGAGCTTCATAAACTCCACTACACATTGATGCGAGGACATAGTTAAAATACTAAGTTCTTTTGTCTTGACAGAGTTGACATTTACCTTGTTTAAAGTGTTTAACATCAAAGTCAACAGAATAAATTCATGATATGAAGTAGGCTATAGTCACTTACCAGAAAAGTATTCATCCAACGCTTTGTAAACATTTAAAAAATTTAGGATAAGAAGCAAAACCACAAGCTTCTGCTTATGCAACTTTCATCCCTATTCTATAGGTCTAATGCCCAATATAAAGCCCACCAAAATTAATGGGAGTCTTTCCACTGACTTTAGAATTAATACTGTAAACAATTAGAGAATCCTGTTCCTTCATTTTCTTCCTGCCAAGAAAAATATACATGTTCACAGCACAAAGGCGAAAAGAGATCTTCCCTTTCCAGGTTTTGTAATCGAAGAAATTAAATTGCCTCCGAGTAATCTGTTCTATGGTATTGCTTGTGCTGAGTTCATTTGCTTGAATATAAACTAGTATTAACAGTCCAAACCAGGAAGAAGACTAAAATGAGCATGAGTGCAAGGAAACGGTATGAGAACTGTCTTCCAGCTGGCTTTCAATTTACAGTAGGCATGTCACCAAGAAAGCAATTCTGAGTTAACACATTACCAACCTGCGCCTTGCACAGACAATCTCCAGAGAATGCTGTAAACAACATTGGAATTAATTTTATTGTCTCATATGTTAGTAATAGCTGTGCATATTATGAATTATCCAGCTGGACTTCTTGCCCCAAAATGAGACACAAATATTTCTATAGCCCTAAGGCAAATTAGCTCAACACAGCTTGCATCCCTCATAACTGAGCCCTCCAGGGCAGGAGGACAGTTTTGTGGAAGTTGACTGACAGGCAGGGTTCCTGGCCCAGGCTTCAATCTGCGTGTGGGCCTGGGCTGCGAGAGTTTTGTCCCAGGTCAAAACTGTGTCAAGGAATTCACTAACAATTTAGCAGCATGGATCACATATGTCAGTGCATAAAGGATGCCTCTACTATTACTGGTGTAGGCAGATTCTGCCGTATGACGAAGGAAGGAAGGTTTGCATATGCAGCAAGCAACTTGCATTAATTCTTTAGCATCCCAAAAACCAGAAACCTATCCCTTCACATCTAGTTGATAGAATGATTTTGTACTATGTGTTTTATAAGGTCTGGAGAAGAATGGTGGCTAGCAGATGAATTAGTCTGTACAACTACATGGTATTAGATTTAAATGCAGAGGTTATTGATATGAATGATAGAGGTGACGACTACCAAAGGAGAAATTTGAAGAAAAATAACTGCAAAAGACAGAAGCTAAAAAGAAGGCTCCTTACACTTTTTGTGGATCAGATATGAACACCTCTATTGCTAGACTCTGCACCTGGGAAAAAAAATGGGAGACATTCTGGCTGATCTCCTTCATAAGTAAGTGTAAATCAAGATTGTGAATGCTTTACTGACAGAGAAGTAATTTTCAGAAATAACTTTGAGGTAAACATTGGAAAAAGAAGAGCGGGAATTGAATCTGTCAGTAAAGCATCTAGAGGAACTTTAGGTGAAAATAAGACAGATATTTAAAGTATGTCAGGAAAGTGCAAATGCGGACAAAACATACACTTTAATGTGTAGGGTTTTTTTCAGTCACACTTAAAGCATTGCACTAGGATCACTGGAGTTATACTGTCAGATAAGAGGACAGACTCCAGAAGAGAAGACAAGATATGACAGACAAACAAACCTTGAATCAAAATAGCTGAACAAATTATATTGCACCCTGGGACTGGGCACATGTAGAGGTCACAAAGTTTAACAACTGTTGTGATAATCTGCACATGATACTAAAAAAAAAAAAAAAATGTACTGAAAATATCTTCCTGTGGCCTTGCAGTGCTGCTGGTGATACAGATGTACTTTTGTGAGACTCTAGTTGTAAACTTGACCACAGGCACTGCAGAAACAGCTGGGTCATTTAGAGCCAGCTTATAAGGTATTATTCATCAGAACCCAGAAAGGCACCTTGCTTGTTGTAGGCAAACAAAAATGATTGAGCAGAAGAAAAAAAATTGGATGTCCTTAGTTTTGCTCATTATCTTTGTTGGGGAGATCAAATAACTACTCAAAACTCACTGCTGTTGCACTAAAAAATCAGCTTGATCTAAGTAAAGGTTACCATTCACATTGTCTTATACCACGTATAGAATCCTGCAGTATAAGAAACTGTGCCTATCTCTTCACATAAATGCTCATGAACTCAAATACTAATTAGTTTAGGTTATCATGTCAGATATCAGAACACAATGTAATAAGCCTTCAACTTGTAAGGACAAAGGAGAAGATTTTTAGAAGATCTAGAAGAAGTTTGTTTATAAGCTAATCAAACAGTTTCATAGCTGTTGATTTAAAATATGAATAACATTATTTTAGAACAATTCCTTCCACCATAATGCTGTTTTCAGCATGGGTATCAGATTTCCTGAATTCTTTGCTTGAAAAGTTGCGTTAGCAGTACTCGAGTCTGGCAAAAGAAAAGAACATGGGATTTTTTAAGCTAAATGGTATCTTCAAAGCTTTATGGTGCCAGTTGTATTAATGATCCTGGAAGAGAAAGTACACAGCTATGATTTCTCAGGCATTTAAGATACTAACAGTTTCAAATATGTTTCCAACTGAAAAGACAGCCTTCCTTGCCATATTTTTTTGTTATTGAAAATCTGTCCCAGTTCCAGAAAAACACTTCTGAGATGCAAGCCCTTACTTCTTTGTCCCACAGCCTCTGAAAGTCCATTTTACTCTGGAAATTAGTATTGTCTGACACTATACTCTATCCCTGTGTTCTGACAGTTCCTCCCATTCCTGAGATAAAGGTACTGTATTGTACAAATCAGTTTAAAAATAAAGAATAAAAAAAATAAAATAAAGAATAATAAGCAGTATTTTCCTTTATGAATTTATATTTTTAATTGTAAAAAGGAAAAGAGAAACTGTTTTATAGTTGAAGACTTTAGAGTCACAAAAATCCAATAAAATATTCCAGTTTTGACATAGAATTATATTTCTGCTTTTTGCTACGTCCTTTACATTCTGTTTGTTTTGTTTTTTCTTTGTTTCATTTATTGTTTATTGTACTCTTTATGTGCTCTTTGTTTGTGTATTCAGTGCATGGTCAGAACTTCATAAGAATAAAATTATCATCTATTTAATTTACCTCCTTAGGCTTATCTCCTCAGAGCTAAATCAAGGGCAAGATTTTTTAATCTCTAAGATATTTTATTATTTTAATGAGTTTCTACTAGTCTTCATTTCTACTTCATGACATAATCCAGCTGAGTGGATTTTAGCCCTATTCATTTTGCTATCACCAATAGAGATTTCATTTTTCATGTTCATTTTCCAGTAGCTTTGATTCTTATACTATTTATCAGAATCCACCGAAGGGTTGAAGGAAGTCTGTTGAAGGAAAAAAAAACTGTTTCAGGGCAAGAAGACAAATCAGGTGTCCTTAATTAACCCTCATATTGCTATTAAAAAGCCCACTGTTTTATTTTTTAAAAAGCACACACACACAAAAAAAACAAACCTAAAAAACCCAAACCAAGCACAACAAATAGGTGCTCCAAAAATAACGATAAACTATTATTTTGAGGTTGCATTTATTACCTACTTTTTATAGGTCATACAAATGGATAAATGTTCTCTATATTATTCACCATTATTAGATTACAAATATTAATCACTAGAATAACTAGCTTTGAATTTCCACTGTTTTTACATTTCTCAGCTGTGCTTCAGTACCCTCATTCGGAGTGGGTGTCTTACAAGAATAAAAGAAGGAAATAATTTGATACCTGATGTGAGCTCTTGCTTTCAATAGGACATTGTTTATTTAAAAAAGGGATGAATGGTCTTACTTAGATATTCAAGGCAGCTAAACACTTGAGACTCAATTAAATCTCATGAAATTGTGCATTCTGAGGACAGAAAAGCTGCCTTCCCCCACTTGTAATTAGAATTAAATATGGGGAGCTGAGAACAACAGCAATGGGAGGAAGAGGAGGTTAGAGTAATAGAGTTGACTTAATTTCAGAAGCTTGAAAAAATAGTGAATAAATTAGATTGTTAAAATTCATTTTGTTGCAAGTTGACAGGTACTCAGCACAGGTAATTAATTCAGTGAGTTTTAATAAACTAGAATTAGAAACAAATAAGAAATATCTCCTTGTAAAGCAATGGGGAAGATGTGTACCACTATCTCTTGGTGCAGACAGGTTGACACATTGCCACTTCTGTGAGTTGATGGGCCAAAAGGTTTTGGTAATGCTGCATGTGCAGCAAGGTGAGGGGAGGTGGTGGTCCCTAGGCAAGGGAGAAGAGGAGATGGAGAAGGAGAGATTAGGAGTAGTCCATGACCTGGTGAGAAAGAAAAAATTACTAATAAATTACTTGCTAAAATTTTGGCTCCCTGTCTAGACATACTCAATGCACTATTTGATAACAGCCTTTGGTGTTATAAAAAATAAATTTTTGTTCCTATTTGGAAATAAACTTCCCAGAGACAGCAATTGCTCAGACAGAAAAGCATTGCTTGTTTAAATGTTTAGCTAGGAGGAAGAATACAGAAGTACATAAAAGCCAAATTTCCAGGGGAGTATTGGTCAACCTTGCTGAGCTGCTAGCTATACCTGGGAGAGGGGAGTTACATTTTCCAGGACTGCTTCACTGCTTGGGGAAGGAGAGAGGCTGAATTCATTTCAAGCACTGTCTGCACATGATTCTGTCATGATGATCCCACAGTGGCTGTTAGGTGTTTTGGGGCTGCTTTGCATCTTTCTCATGGTATGTGATGCAAATATGCTGTTATACCAGTGATACAGATTTACCATTGGTGTTCATTAAAGACCCCTGTCTGCCATACAGAAGAGTTAGTTATAATCAGTAGTCATATATTCCACCTAGAGCACAGATTGCTTCTAATGAAACTTTCTTCTTTCTTCTCATTTTGTGATCCGCATGACCATTAACATTTTCATCACAGTTCTGTCTTCGACAACAGCCATGTTCACATTTGTCTCAGGTTCTCATCACCTATCTTTCTTTCAATACAGCAGTGTTTTCACCAAAAAGATCAGGATTGTTCTGCATTTGCATTTGTAAGGGAAATAGTATAAACATGTTTTTTTCATGGTAGTACTGTGTTTTACCTATGCAATTTCTCCCTAAAAGATTCTGTACTAAACAAAAGTTATTTTATGGTCAAACTCCAACAGAACATGCTAGCTTTTACAAAAAACATTGATAGGAAAGTAAATTAAAGTTGCATAGTGGGAATTCATAACATATGAGCCAGCTAGTAAAAGAAAGAGCATTCCCATATTTTCTATTATATTTATTGTGTGTTTCACAGCATAGTTTTCATTTTAAATAATTATTTATTTTTCATATAGAGGAAATACTGTTCTCAGTCAGGCTTTAACAGGATAGATTTTATGAATCCACACCCTTTAGGGACATCTAAACATGAAAATTAATGGTAAAATCTAGAATGGAATGTCTAGTGACTTTCCAGGATCTACTGTTTTTTTCCAGTTTACGTTCCCTGCTTTTTAGAAATAAACAATAGTTCTCTTGTATATAATTATACAGAACCTCTTTCTCCTAGATTTAAATAGGCAATTTGACCCAGGATTAGAAAACAAGGAGTTTGTCACATCTGTAAATTCATAGCAGGGAATCATTAAGTTTTGATTCTTCAAGTCAATAACTTTTTGAAAGTTCAGAGGTTGATACCAGCTAATGCTAATATCAGCTGATATCATCTATCAGTTATGTATTTGAGATAACTATGGCAGTGAACCAACTCAATTGATTTCAGATATGAATCTGGAAAATTAACAAAATAGAAAAATCAAAACAAAAGGGCCTGAAAATAATTAGGAATATAAAATGAACTAAAAAACATGCATGGTGCCATATATATATATTGACCTTCTCAAATTTTTGCAGCTATCAGCCTTGATTCAACAATATATGCAAGTATCTATATATAATTAGGGACTTGCATATTTTCTCCCTAAGAAGTTTGCTGAACTGGGATTTTAGTTAAAAAAATTGACTAGCTATTTATTATATGCATGTAAGATCGCCATTAGATGTGTACACTGCATAAAGAAATAATCATAAAAATAATATATAAGTTTCTCAACTATGATTTTGCATTTTTAGTATTGGGTGTGTGAAATATATATTTTTTTTAACCTTAATATAATTTTGACACTTGAAATTGTGATACAGATAAATTGTGCTAAGTATATTCTCAACATTACTGGTGTGGCTTTGGTTCTGGGGTACATTTTGTAGCCTGTAACTGGTGCTTTAAGCAACACAGTGGAGGACAGATCATTATTTATGCCAAGAAGCTATGATGTCAAGTTTAATTAAAGGCCACAGTGACAAAATATAGCTGATTCTGTGTGCTTAAAATACTTTTTAAATGACAAATGACTGACATCCATAAAAACAATAGCTGGGGTAATTATTAACATCACGATATTTAAACCTGACTAAAAAGATCTCAAGCAGTGCATTCCAAAAGGTTAACTTTCTATAAAATTTAAATTAAAAAATCAAATAAATCAAACTTAATATCTTGCATAAAATTCATATTTACACTCATGGTCCTACCTCTGTGGATGGAAAGAAAATATAACTGGCAATTAGGAGCATATCCCCACATTTTCTTTATTTAACTCTGTGAGATTTTATAATCGGTACCTTTGTAGCTTGCTTACCACAATGGCTTTATGATGATGCCTGGTCAAAGTAAATATGTAAAGAAAAATCTGGTGGCATGATTTATTTTGTGTTCTTTGCCCCTGCTCGGCACACTCAGTGTTTGTGAAAACAGTCAAAACCTCTTCTGTCTAATCCCCATCAACATCTTTTTCTTTCTCTCTCTCTTTGCGGCCACCACATCATAAAGCAGGAGCTGATACTAAGGATAAAGGTCAAGATGATAGAAAATGACAACGCTTTGAATTGAAAAGAGAAATGAGTGTCCCTAAGTATTCAGCATGAGCTTCTCTTTGTTCCCTGCAGGGCATCTGCACCACAACCACCGCATTTTTACACTTCTTCTTCTTAGCTTCATTCTGTTGGGTTTTGACAGAAGCGTGGCAGTCGTATATGGCTGTTACAGGAAAAATTAGGACACGGCTCATAAGGAAACGTTTCCTGTGCCTTGGATGGGGTAAGTCTGGAAAATTCATTTCCTCAGAATCACTGGAATTAAATGTTTAATGCAGCACCAATGTCAAGAATATAATAATTTTCTTCAGTAAACCTGAAAGATAGTAGACAGCACATTACTGAAAAGAAAACTAGGTTACAAGCCTTTCTTATTTATCTCAACCTCAAGCTATGCTGGTGTATATTTTAGCATTCTTTTATAAATGTATTTTTACAATATTTTAGAAGATTTCCAGCAAAGTATCAAGAAATCAGTATAAAATAAGAAAAAACATTCACTGCATATTCATGAAGCGTCTTCCTAGTTCACTTTAAGACCTGTCAAATGTACCAGTAATTTAGCTACATAAAAGCGGTACACCGTGGGCAGAAAACAGTGTCCTCCTCCCTGCCAGTGCTTCAGAAAAACAAATCCTGCAATAGCACTGTGCTTCATTAAATGATTCATTCCATGTAAAATTGGCCATTTTGCATTAGCTTGCCCCGTTGTCATTTTTTGTCCAGGCAGAACAATATTTTGCTCAGCATCTAATGGTTATTACTGTTTTGATTATTTTCAGGTTTACCAGCATTAGTGGTTGCAATATCAATAGGCTTTACCAAGACAAAAGGATATGGAACAGCCCACTAGTAAGTCAATCTGAAATGATAAATTACATTTTTAATTAACAAGAGTGTCATACCCATCAGGAATTATATAGTGTAGTCTAAAGCCTCTACAGGTATCCATTCACACTTGGAACTGCCCTAAGAGTCACTGAGTAGTCCAAAAAAGAACAAAGAGAAACCATATGCCAGTCTTGGACTGAGCTCAGCAAAGCACCAGGGATTTTGGATAACTTGTGAAGATTGGATGTAGATGTTTCTTTTAGAAACACTGAGGATCAGATCCATTTCTGGATGCAGCAAGTCTTTTAGAAACACTGAGGATCAGATCCATTTAGACACCTAACATTTATATATATTTACCAAAGAGAAGGTTAAATGTTATGGCTAGCCTTTGCCAACCTTTAAACATATCTATATCTGTACTGGCAAGGGTATCTTTGGCAGCCGGGTTTCTGCCCACCAAGGATGTACCTCACCTTTAATGCTCCTGAGCTTCTTGGAGCCAAAGTCCCAAAGAAATCTCAAAATAGCTCTCCCATCCATCCCTTCTCTCCTGGAGTGCCAGATCCAGCCCATTTCCTGGACTGGGTTGTACTTGAGAGACAATAAGGAGCAGATCTGTCTACTCCATTTACATTTTATCAATACAGTTTCTGATTAGCCTCCTGACCGGTTCCATTGCATGTTTAGCACCCTGGAAAATTCACTTCTCAGGGAGGCTGTCCTTCAGTTGTCTCCTGCTGAGAAGAAGGAGCTTAGGCTGAGCCTTCCTCATGCCAGCAGAGCGCTCCAACCACGGAGATGTTTTGTATGCGAAAGTGCATTTCCTTCGATCATCCTGTTTGGAGCTCTCCTCACGTTGCCTAAGAAATTAAGTATGCATCTGGACAGAAACAGAGGAAATATGACTCTGTAGCCTGGTAATGAGGGCATTCATCAGAGATGAAGATGAGTTAGGTCAAGTCCTTGCTTCAATTAGGATTTAATTGTTCTCAATAGCATCATCACAGTGAGATCAGGATTCCCCCTCCCTGCCCTGGGTGTCCCATCCTCTTGGCACATGGCAGGGAGGCTTCAAGCCCTCACTCCAGCTCTGAGTGGGTAAGGATTCAAAAAACAAATCTCCTCCTGAATACCAGCTCCAACCACCGAGGTCTTTAGTTTTAAATTGCAACAACATGCATCTTGCATTTTTTAAATTAGGAATGACTTACCTAACTGAAGTACTTTCACTTATAACTGGCAATCATTAGTGAGACAACAGTCTTAGCCGTCTTTTGGGAGTTATATTGAGGACTTGCTCCTCTGACAGTTTTTTTTAATTAATATATGCTCATCTCACTGGGTTTGGGGTTTTTATTATTATTTAGTCCTTGAACAAGGACTAGAGAACTATTGAGGCTGTGACAATTAAAAATTGTAAGATTACAATGTCCAGACCCCATTGAAGATCCTTGCAGGATCAATCCCACTGCATTTACTCTACTGGAATTATTCATGTGTGACTACTTGCTTTAGTGAGTATTGCTTCCTGCTGCCTTCCTGTGCTGAATGCATTTTTAAAAGAGGATACACTGAAATATTCAGAAAAATCAACAAATCATTCATTAAGGGTAACCTGGAAAGTAAAAAGCAGATCTCTGTACATGTAACAGCTCCTCTCCCAGGACCCAGAATTAGTTGACAAGGTACCATGGAACAAAAGCAGAAAAAGAGATGTACAAGGAACAAACAGAACCATAATGCAGCTTTCTCATCTTATTTGCAAATACATTTTCTTGGCCTTTGACATCAGAATTACACAAGGGAAGCAAGGAATGCAAGAAACAGAAATTCCTGCTCCATCACCAGCTTATGTGCTGTCCCACCCTAGAAGCCATCAAAAAATTGTGTCCCATAACAGCTGTGGGGTCGTGTGAAAGCAGAGCTCCTGTCCTGCTTCTCCTCCCGTAACTAAAGCACTTGTGTAAATTTTTTAGCTGCTTGCTCTATATTTGACGTGTTTGGCTGCAATCAATTACACACATGCTGCCATCAGAAATGCATCCTGTAGCAAACTATTCCTGGTCTGCAAGGTGCTATGTTTGAAAATTACATTTTCAAATGGGGGAAAATTACACACATGAAGAGACTGATGGAAAATGAAGGATCTTTGAAGCAGATCTCAGTTTCATGCAGTATATGAATGATGGTAGTGGTTTGAGATGTTCACACTCAAACCAATTCTGTGATCAACAGTCGCTGATTTCTATCTTTTTCTTTCAGCCCTAATCATTACACAGTTATATTATTGTACATATCAAACTACGTATGGACGCTATTTCACACAGACGCTTCTACTGATATAGATACAGAAGTTGTAGGGATTTCCTAAAAATAATAAAAAATTCAGTGACAAAGTTTTAAATATTTTAGGGTATCTGAAAAATATTTGTGTGTCTGAAAACTTGATTGTTTTTTCCAACCGTTTCTATGAGTCTAATGAATAATATTGCTACCTCTCTTCAGATGATCAGAGCTATGAAAGCACCACTACTACAATTTATAGTTAATACATCTGAGTGACCTACTCATGTTTTCATACACTGCTATATATTAATAAACAGTGCAGAAAGCTTCCAGGAATTCATTATATCATCAAAAATTTAAATTCCGTCATACTCATGTTCTCCTAAGAAAAGGAAGTCATGTTCTCCATTCTCCTGTAGAGCATCAAACAGCTCACAAAATGTACAGGACACAGGAGCAAGTCTACAGATACTTCATCACTCAGCAGAATTTTGTGACCAGGTAACATGGTCCCATAAAACCACCAGTGGATGCTCTTAATACTAATCAACTTATATGGCTTTCTGCTATGTGGGGATCGGGAAGAAAGGAGATAGAACAGAAAAAAGTAAAAACAACTATAAAACATAGAAAAAAAGCTATCAGAGCAAAGAAAAAGAAAAGAAGAATGAAAACAATAGTGAAAAATTGACAGCAATTACCTTACAGTATAAAATGGCACCTGAGAATTTATCTTCAGAAAGTCTTTGACAGGAAGTGATTGGGAACAAGAGCATTTCAGAGTCACATATTGAATAGATTGCAATAATCACGTCACGCATCGTTGAAAATCCAGATTGTTGAAAATTCAGATTGTGTAAAGAAAAGAGGACAACCTCTACATTTTTCCAGCTCTGTCTCTAAATGGAAGTCACTCTTTTGAACAGCCTTTTTACTTGAGGGCATGGGAGAGAGAGGAAACAGTTCTTCCTTAGTCTTACCAATTTTAGTGGTAGAAATTGTTTTCTTTTTATTTAAAAAAACCCAACTTGTTGACCCTTTTTTTTCAGCACAGGTAACTGAAATTATGTTTCAAATACAATACATCAACAGTTTTTATGAACTAATGTTTCTATCTCCCAATAAACACGACCATTTTAATTATATGTTTTAGTTATGCATAGTGATCATCTTCAGTAAGTTTAAACTTTCATACTGGTCAGGAAATGCACTATGAAAATATTCCTTCATCTCAGAAGCCCATGTTCTCAGTCTCTCACAGTAAAAACCTAGCTTTTGGAAAAAATAACATGAAAAATTGTATAAAATTTTGAAAGCATTTTTCTTTGACATTACAAAAATAAACTGAGTGTTATTGTTGTAGTTGTTTTTTGACGTATGATGTAAAAATAGCCTGATGTATTACCTTTTAAACAGTGAAACAGATATTAATTATTTGCATCAATTTATCATTCCAGAATTTAGCACACTGATTGGGTTTCTGTGTCAGATTTCACATGGGTCCATTGCAATAGGAAACACTTCTTTGCAGTTAGTAACATACCATTAATATTATGATTTGCTTTCATTTAATTTATTTGGATTTCAAAAGTATAGAAACAGTGCTGGAAAGTAAAGAAAATATGTATGATTCTGATGTTAATGTTTCTGGATGTAAGATCCAAGTACATTATTTGAATGCATATACTTGAGTTTTTTACATGTAGGTGTGATCATGCATTCAAAAAAACATGCATTTCTTTGAATGTGTAATCACTGGGAAAATAGCACAGCTGCATTTACTTCAGTGTGTGAAGCTCCTGATCTTTTGCAGATATGGAAAGCTTTACATCATGGTGTATCAAATATTTAGAATGTGATTCTGTAAGCGTTCTGCATTTGGAAATCTGATTGTTTTCAGTGAAAGCCCTGATGCAGTATGACAAACTCTGCAATATTAGTGTCTCACTAGAAAATACAGTTTTCAGATGCCTTAAAATATACATTTAAATTGTTTGCAAAATATTCTGGAGAACACAGAACAGACAGATCATATATGATTTTCCTTTAATGGGAATATTGTCTGTAAGACTTAGTCCTAATAGCAATTACTAAATTACAGAGAAGCCAATTTATTTATTTTTTTTTTTAAGTTCTACATTATAGGTACTGGATCTTTTATTGTTTTAAGTAGAGAACTGTCAGACATTGTAAGCTAGAAGTGTTTCTAGATATGTACTTGGCAAGTCCTGTTCAGACAACTCATCATACATCACAGAATCACAGAATGGTTGAGGTTGGAAGTGACCTCTGAAGGTCATCTAGTCCAACCACCCTGCTCAATCAGGGACTTCTAGAGCACATGAACCAGGGGTTTGTCCAGACGTTTTTTTAGTATCTCCAGGGAGGGAGATTCCACAACCCCTCTGGGCAGCCTGTTCCAGTACTCAGTCACCCTCACAGTAAAGTTCTTCCTTATGTTCAGGTGGAACTTACTGTGCTGCAGTTTATTCCCGTTGCCTCTTGTTCTGTTGTTGGGGGCCAATGAGAAGAGTCGGACCCTGTCCTCTAGACACTCTCCCTTTAGATATTTATAAACATTAATCAGATCCCTCTGAGCCGTCTTTTCTCCAGAGGAGATTCAATAAAGACTTACAAACTTGTTTTATATTGTGCTCATAGTACATTTTAGGAATTTCAGTTTATGTACAATTCACATTAAAACTTTTGAAACATTAATAGTTGGTCATGGAAGTAACTGTCAACTCTCTACATTGTCATATCAACAAAGTAGTTCTTTTTTGTATGTGCATGTGAATCTCTACGTGTAGAACTGAACATAAACCAGAAAAATCTCATGGTGTAGTAATTATTAATGTTTTCTTGGCAATGCATTATACTTATTTTTAATTTGTGTTAGTTCTTCTCTAATGTTCTTTCCAGTTGTTGGCTGTCTCTTGAAGGAGGGCTACTTTATGCTTTCGTTGGACCTGCAGCCGCTGTTGTCTTGGTAAACACTAATCTAAATTTCCAGTATTTTCATATGAAATGATGGAATGTGCTATTTAAATTACAAAGTCTTAGCTATACAGTAGCATTGCATTTTGCTGTAGATACTGAGCTCAGTAGTGTTTAACATACACCCAGTATTTTGAATGCATGATTCATTTAATTGTATCACTTCTTTATACCAGTTATCTCTCCATGTTTACACAGTAAACTGTGAAAAAATAATGTACTGATTGGTGGCACTGAAAACTTGTTACAGACATCACTGAGTTATTATCAGTAGCACCTATGCAATTGTCACTGCCTTCTGAAGTTCAGTGGCAGGCATTATCGATAGAGTGCTGCTTGGCAGTGTATCAATGTGCCAGCAAAAGCAACAGGAGAAGTGGAACCAGCCAGCAAGTTCTCCATGGCTACTGTTTTTGAAGGCAAAGAAAAAAATTACCATAGCTGGGACATGTTACTCATTTGTTTATTAAACTTGCACATCTCTGGAAATGCATTTAGGTGTAGGATGCACTTTGCCTAATTGTAGATATCTGCAATGTAAATTTCTGCATCTAAGCTAGTTATCCCAGACATATTTCATTGTCAGTGGAGAAAAATATGCACTTTCAGGGCTCAACCCATCAGAAGTATTTAATGTGTGTACTTAAGGGTAAGATGAATTACACACTACATGTGCCATCGGCTATCAGTCATCTGCTTTGGTGTCTATGGATTTTGTACAATAATTTGTTTCATGTTTTTCCCATACAGATTTTTAATCTAATTCTTTTTTCCACTCCATCAATTTTATATGAGGATAGCTCTATCAACACTGTTACTTCTGATTTTCCCTTGCAGAAGGGAATCGGTCTTAGTAATCATCAAAAATATAGCCATTTAGCTACATAGATTTTCCTGAAATGGATGCTTACTACTCCCATAGAGTTTGTCTCATCATTGTCTGGAGTCAAGCCAGGATCCTTTTGTACAACTCATAGTCCCTGTCATGATAGAGGAGCCAAGGATGTTTACAAAAAGGCAGTTAAAATTTTCACATGGAACTGTATGTTCTCTGTGTAATTGGCAAGCTTTGTTCAGAGATGTTTGAAGTTCACAGTTGCAGTTTGCCCTACCATTAGCTAGTAGCTGTGGAAGGAGTTGTTCCATGCAGCCACTTAAGCCTAAGTGTATGGAGCAAAAGAATTATATAACATCAGCTGAAAAATGTAAATGCTGAAAATAAAGTGATAATAACAAAAGCTGGAAAAGGGTTGGCGGGACAGACTGGCAGCAATTAGGTATTTTGGCACAGGTCTTGAAAAATCTGTTTGAAAGGAAAAAAGGATTACTCTTTTTTAATTATATAAAAAAAAAGAACATTTATTTAATAGATTCAGAACTTGCTATTACCTCTTTGCAGGGCCATGCAGAGACAGGTTCATAGAGTTCAGTTCAATAGTACAAATGGATAATAACAGTCATTAAGTTTTCCATTAAATGCCATTAGTATGTCCACTCAGTGTCAAAGTCTGACTGCTGAAACACTTGAATTTTTTTTTAGGCTAGGTCCTCAACCTATGTATGTGATCATAACACCATTTACTTTAATGGAGCTAAATGGACTTACCCCAGGCATTCATCTGGCCCACAAAAATAGGAAACTGAATTCAAACAAGGCTCAACACTGGCATTTTGGTGAATGACATAGACAATGACTAATGTGCAGGAGGATGTGGAAAACCACAGGCTGGTTCTGCGTAAGTGGGAACACCCACATGGGCCATAAATGCTTAAAAAGGAACATGGTTACGGTCATCGTGTGCTCCGACTAGCTCTTCTCTGTGCACACAACTCAGATGTAGTGGTTTTCCTGGAAAATAATCTATCTTTGCAATTAAAACTGATGAAATATTAAGGATATATTACTCAAGCTTCTGGCAGGCAGACATGTATGCATATGAACTTGATACAAGGCATAATTTAAGAATCAAAAATAAGCCTGTTACAGTGTACGCATATGTTACCCATTTGAGAGTACACACTTTTGGTGTGCTTGGGAACAGTTACACAAGTACTGATAGAATACTGAGAAATGTAACAGGAGGCATTTTGCAGGCCTGGAAGAGTCTTTTTCTGAAGTAACAGGATAAAGTATTTTCTTTCAGGGACTGAAAGATCAACTGTTTGTTTTCTATTTGACAGGTCAACATGGTGATTGGCATTTTGGTATTTAATAAACTTGTTTCCAGAGATGGAATCCTAGATAAAAAGCTTAAACACAGAGCGGGGTAAGCAACAATTGGGTTATTTTAAAGTGCATAAAAATTGTATCACCTATTTTCGGTTACAGATATTCACCAAAAAATCTTTTGATTGTGCTTCAAACTTTTAATCAGTGTAACAGTGTGTCTAACAAATTCCATTCATCTCAAAAGCTGCTGTTGCATTATCATGAGGGAATGCAACTAAACAAACTAAACATAATAAAACACAAGTACAACAGTATTAAGTTAATAATAATGAGAATTAAACAAATCTGAATGGAGTTTTCATAAAGATGTCACACATGTAAAGTTGTTGCAGTTAGGAAAACATTTTCATGAACTGTGTGTACTGAAGGAACTGATTATTTTTTGTCTACCTGTCAACTTTAATTACTATGGTGGGAAATGTTACTCATTTGTGTAAACTCTTATAAAATATATTTTACAGCAATATATCCCTTACGGAGATCAATGCTACTCTGCCATTCTGCCTATGTGAAGAATTTGCCTTTGTTCTTACATCCATATCTACATAGATGTATGTTCTAAATTAGTGTAACAGAATTTCAAAGTAAAAAAGCATGTTTTAAAAGCAAAAAAAGAAAAAAGGTAAATGGAAATTCTGTGTTACTGATTATTTACTTGCATTTACATGCAAATTCTGTTTGTTATCATGAGAAGAAAGGATTATGACAGTGGTTGCATCAGAAACTGTTTTTCAGTGAATGACAGTGATTTGAAGTACTGCAGCAGCAAACCTAGATTAATTTCACAAGTGCACAACCACTTCTTAATGCTTATGAAAGTATATTTAAACTTTGCATAATTGTTTTTTTACAGCTACATATTCTAGTATTGCCTCTTGGGCCAGCTTGTAGTTAACACTACCAATATCTGCATTTCTAGCAATGAGATCTTTATTTTACTATATATTACTGCTATGGGTAAATTTATTACAGCTTCACTTTGAATTATTTTACCGTTTCACTAACAGTAGCATTCCTAATAAGTTCAATTCACTGGTTAGATAAGCAAATTTATGATAAATACTTCAGCTGGTGTGATTTGCATTTAATATTAATTCAATTAAATCTTTCTGGTTTTCAGCTCTCTAACCATTACTCTGACAAATATGTACCAAAAGCTTTGAATTTGTTTCTTCTCTTTTCATCATTTTTAATCAGAAAGTATTAATTTCTTAACCTTATTTTTGTCTACATTGCTCCATCAACATTCTTAACTGCCTAATAACACTGATAAAATCTAGAATATTATAAAACTACACAAATTATTTCAAGAGTAGCAATAACTTAGTAATCACCATTTCAAATTCACATCTGCTCTAATTCCGGTGATCTAAGGAGCTGGAGCAGGCACGGATTTTGCTTTGTACATTTTCTAAGGATATCCAAGCTTAGACTTCAGCTACTTAATTGTCGACTATAGAAATCTATTTGCATATAATATACTTTTCTGATAAAATAAATAACTTGCTAACAGTGTGCAACTTAGTAAAGAGGTATTTTATTTTAAAATAAATGGATAAAGAATCTGAACTTATTCTGTCAGAAACAATCCAGCTATTCTGAGAAAGCATGTAGATGCCCTAATGGAGAAGTAGTCTTAACATTTGTGGTAGTATGAGATGGTGGCTTGGCAACAGCATTCCTTGATACTACTTTGCAGATGAAGAGTCTTGAGTCATTCTTTGGGGCAAAGAAATTGGTGCAGCATTTGACCTCCAGCAGAAAAGGGATTGTCACTCATTTCTCACAAATATCTCTTGCCAGCCATGCTCAGGAAGGCAACGTCATTCTTTCTGGCAAAAGTTCAGTCAGCAGTTCAGCTGTAGAGATCATTTATGTAGGATTTAAAGCAGTGAATGGGGCAAAATATATTAACTCCATATGGGTTTTTTTCCCACCTTAATAAGCATATGGAGAATCAAGTGTCTTGATGGATATCAATCATTTTCCTGGCATAAGGGGTAGCACAGGTATATGCCCAGACAGAAAGATTGTGTTTGTTCTATATAAACATTGAGTTCTGTTCTATTTTGCAAAATCCAGAACAAATCTTAGAGGCAAAGAGAATAATCCAGTATGATAACGTTGAAGTATTGCCAAGCAAAGATGGAAAGTATTTTCCCAAGCTTAAGTTAAGTTTTTCCAATGCATTTTTCTAGTTCATTCATTAATGTAGACCTTTAATTGGCATAAACTGATGTGGATTCACTGAGTTCTTTTCACGTCTGACAATCGCTTTATACAAGGTCATGGTTCTCACTGTTTTTTTAATGAGAGAAACTGCATTTTTATGGAAAATATACTGCACTTTTTAATGGAAAGTCATCATTTGGTTTATCAAAATGGAAACCACTGGAGTTCAATGTGATCCTGGGAAGTATGTTAAAAATCTTGTGAATGCTGAATTTGGCAATAAAAAGGAGTTCTGTTGGTTGAAATAACTGTGAAAAAAAGCTGAAGTGTTTTCTGTCTTCATGATGTTGACCACTTTCCAGCTTGGAACTGGTAAAGCACCCTTCCTGTCACATCTCAGGCAGCTGTGGTTATTCCTGGTCCTGATAGCAGAAAGAATAATAAAGTTCTTTATTTAGTCAACTCAGGAAGTTGAATGCATGCTGTATGTAAAAGACAATTTAAATTCCAGGTTTTGCCCTTTAACTCTTCTGACAGGTGCCGAGGTACAATTGTCCATACAAAATGCTTTGAGCTTAATGCTTGTGTACTGTGTTTTATTAAAATGCAAAACAGGTCACCCTTTTTCTAGTACCAACTGATATTTATTTCATCAGATTCCATACATTTCAAGCCCTGTATTCAGACCTTCATATAGCATGAATAAAATCACTCCGGATGTTAGTGGGCCATTCAGATCACTAGTACAAATCTGACTATACAATACGCCCATACTGATTTGATGCTTTAATACATTTTACAGGTTTCT
>NW_010296140.1:68353-71212 GCF_000700745.2 Antrostomus carolinensis
TTCATACTCCTCCTTTAAGTCTCCTATACTCTGTCTCAAGTAAGTTTGGGTACAACAGTCTTTTAACAGGTCTGAATAGAGGGATTTCACTTTGTGTGTCTATCCTAGCACGTGCTTATGTTTACTTCAATGTACTGAGCAGTTTTGATCACTGGACATTTGGGGCCTTTTTTAGCTTAAATGGGAGAACTAGAGTCTGCATGAAATTAAGCCCCATAGCATTAACATTTAAAGCGTACAATAATGTAAAGTACAAAGTACAATTTTGCAACATCATAGAGCATTCATCCTGAATAAGTCTACTTACTTTTTCTGCATGACATCATATTTAAAAGCTAAATTTCAGTAGCAACGTTTTTTGGTGACAATTCAATATTTTGTTCTTTTTGTGGGTGTTCTGTTTGTTTGCAGTCAGATGAGTGAGCCTCATAGCGGTTTGACGCTCAAATGTGCCAAGTGTGGAGTAGTTTCAACAACAGCTTTGTCAGCCACCACCGCCAGTAATGCCATGTTAGTCCTGATCATTTACATCTTCTTGTTACAAATCTTATGCAGTGCATG
The DNA here is from genome assembly GCF_000700745.2 of Antrostomus carolinensis. Taxonomy (NCBI): domain Eukaryota; kingdom Metazoa; phylum Chordata; class Aves; order Caprimulgiformes; family Caprimulgidae; genus Antrostomus; species Antrostomus carolinensis. Next base: position 68,915 of record NW_010296140.1, read on the forward strand.
TGAAACAATAGTTTGATGATGACAACTGTGTTTGCTAACACTGTATAGAGTGCTGAGCACGTTTAAATACTTTTTAACAAAAAAAAAAAAAAAAAAAAGATTGCAACTGTGTTTATTAACTGAATACAGGATATTCTTTAGAACCTAAAGTATCAACACTGTTACATTCTTGTCTGTGATTTTCAAGTTAACTTGATAAGTGCCATACTTAAATATGTTTTATTTTAATAGTGAGCTTTTAATAATTTTTTACAATATTACAATACTCTTTTTCTCTTTTTTTTTTCAATAGGGCATCCCTTTGGAGTTCCTGTGTGGTGTTGCCACTTCTGGCTCTGACTTGGATGTCTGCAGTTTTGGCCATGACAGACAAAAGATCAATATTATTTCAGATACTTTTTGCAGTATTTGATTCATTACAAGGCTTTGTTATTGTCATGGTCCATTGTATTCTCCGAAGGGAGGTGAGGAATGGCTTCCCAGTTTTCTAAAGGGCTGTGCTCCTGTTAATCTCTCAACTGCTCTTTAATGTTATATACATCTTGCTTTGTGCAATTATATTTCATAGAAAGAGAAAAGTATTTTATCGTGAGATGCAGAGGAACAAGTGAAAGAGAGGGGGAAGATCAGTTAATTGCAGGTGCAGAATATCAGTTTATATAAAAGTGTACCCACTTAATTAAAGGTGGCTTTTAATTATTCCCAAGCTCAGTTTATTTTTAAGTGTTAGACTTTTCCAATGTTGTGAGTATAGGGAAATGCTAATGTGAATGCCCTTTTCCTGAAGACCAAAAGCTGTAGATTTTTGCAGTGTCTAAACCTGTTTCAAACACAAAATGATTTCTGCTTATACTGTCCCTGAAAGAGGACACCCTTTCAGTTCTACAAACTCAGGTACATACTTAAGGTAACATACTTAAGTTATGGGGACAGTGAGGATGAAGACAGATGGATGCTTTGAGAGCAGTGAGGAAAAGCTAATATCCTGGCCTGCCTTTCACAGCTCAGTGCCACCCACTGCAGAATGCATCGCCACTGAAATCTGATGTCATAGCTACCACACAAGTACTCTTTAACCTGTCTCTGATGTCAGCTTTTCTAACCTATCTAACCTCCTAACTAACCCTACATTTTTATTGAGGTAGGTTTGAGAGCAGTAACACAATAGCTTTGCTGGTAGATCTGTGGTAGTGGGATGATCTATCAAAAATGAGCAAGTGGAGCCGGACTGGAGAGCAATAAACCCAGTCCACCATTAGCCATTTATCAACTTCACGATATTTATCACATCAATAAACCAAATTACACTGTCTAGCATGATTTTTTGTGATTATCAAGAGAGTTATTCAAAAGCACTTCAGGACTAAAAAGTCAGGAAAATGTTTCAAGAAAGGTTTATTGTCAATTGAGCAATCTCACACAGTGTTTTCCCTTTCCACCATTCACTCACTACATTAATGAAAAATAATTATGAGTGACATAATTTATTTAAATCTTTCAGTAGTGTACCACTTTGCATGAACTGTATATCACTATCTTACACAGTATGTACATGTGATTATCTTATCAAAGAATTAAGTTTTCAATTCTTAAGGAAAAAGCTTATAAATATCTTGCAGAAATTAGCACCTTCCATTGTGCTGACTCCATCCCACTTTATTCAAGCTGTTAGAGGCTATGAACCTTTGTTTTTTGTAGTTTATCAGCTTTTGTAGTGGAAGGGGCTTACTTCCTTGAATACCTTTTCTTTTTTCTTTTTTTCTTTTTTTTTCCTTTTTTTCAGAATAAAAATATGTGCAGAATAAGAGATAATACTCAAGACAAACCTATTTTATGCAGAACTGTCTTGCTATGCCCTTATTTTGTGCAGCATTTCCTTTCCCCATATGATTTACATCTGTGAGAGAGTGTTCTCTTTTGTAGAACTGAAAGCCATAATTTCACATATTCTTTTAATAAAATGGTAAGACACTGAAGTTATTTTCAGTAGAAAGAAAAGCAGTTCTATACTGGTATTCCTATCTATGAAATTTGTATTTCCATTGAGATATATTGATTAGTCTGGAAAGGGCGTACTACCTCCCATTAACTGTCCTGAGGAACAATTTTTATTTTAAAATATATATCTTTAGTTCAAGGTTACAGATGAAACCTTCAAAAACAAAGCATTATAAACAGCATTATCTTTCAGAGAATCATAGAATATCTCAAGTTGGAAGGGACCCATAAGGATCATAGAGTCCACCTCCCTGCTACTTGCAGGACTACCGAAAACTGAACAATATCACTAAGAGCGTC